>NC_058411.1:18617486-18658907 GCF_002201575.2 Neomonachus schauinslandi
GAAGAAGAAGAAGAAGAAGAAGAAGAAGAAGAAGAAGAAGAAGAAGATGATAGCAGGAGGGGAAGAATGAAGGGGGGGAAATCGGAGGAGGAGACAAACCATGAGAGATGATGGACTCTGAAAAACAAACTGAGGGTTCTAGAGGGGAGGGGGATGGGAGGATGGGTTAGCCTGGTGATGGGTATTAAAGAGAGCACATTCTGCATGGAGCACTGGGTGTTATACGCAAACAATGAATCATGGAACACTTCAGCAAAAACTAATGATGTAATGTATGGTGATTAACATAACATAATAAATATATTAATTAATTAATTAATTAATTAGGTGATAACTAAAAAAATTAAAAATTAAAAAAGAAAAGAAAAAAATGTAATAGAAAGTTTTCATTAGAATGAGAAGCAACTGGAATTCTCTGCTGTAGGTGGTGACATGAATTGGTACAATCTCTTGAGAAAATTGACATATGCCCATGGCTCAAGAATTTTACTTGTGGGCATATGTCAAATAGGAATAAGTATATAGGTTCACTATAAGACATGGACAAAAATGTTTATATACTAAAAGTGGAAATTATCTAAATGCCTAAAATAACTAAATTTTGCAGCACAAAATGGAATATTACATAACGATGGCAAAAAAATAGTAAAGACCTACTCAATAGCATGACTAAATCACACTATCATCATCACTATCATTGCTTAAAAGACACAAATCATGGAACACTACATCAAAAACTAATGATGTAACGTATGGTGATTAACATAACATAATAAAGTAAAAAAAAACCTCATAAAACACAACTGTGCTCTTAAAAAAAGAAGACACAAATGAGCTTATATTGTAAGATTTTATTTATTTTATTTTAAAAACAGGTAAAATTAATTTGTGCTTTTAGAAATCAGAATAGTGGTTTAGAAGGCAGTATAGTAGTTTCCTTTAGAGATAGTTACTTACAACAGGAATGAGGGTCTTCTGGAAGCTGATAATGTCCTATTTCTTGATGTGAGAGCTGATTACACGGAGAATGTAACCTTGGAAAATTAGTTGAAGTGGCATACTTTGATTTGTGTACTTTTTATATGTATATGATATACTTAATAAATAATTTATTTAAAAAGAAAGCTTCTTGGTGGCTCTATGTTATCTTTCTTTTGTCCAGAAAGAAGTTATGATGGCTGAAGTTGTAGGGACCATCTGATAACCATGAGCTGATCTTGAACACGGGAGCCACACATGAAGGATGATGAAATGAAGACAGAGGGAACCAGTGGCCCTGAAGACATTGTAGATTCTCCGATCCAGGCTGGGATAGCCCAAAATTTTGCATGAAAAAAAAAATTTCCTTTTTTTTTTAATGCTTTGGCTGATCTCTCACCAAATAAATAAGGGATAAAAATAAATTGAAATTAAAATAAATAGAAAGAAGTGTAAGTATTCAGTACTCCCCAGATTACCTACCTTGTGGAAAGGGCGAGGTGTTAGACACGTAGAGAGTGATTCTGCTAGTTTATACCGAAATAAGAATTACGTTAGTAGGGTATTCTTTAGCATTGCCACATTCATACTTTAAATTGATCTGAAGCCTTTCTTCATCCCCATTGACCCATTTAGGAGAGCTGCATTCAGGGTAAAGATTAAGCTCTATCACATTGTAATTTATTTGCATCCTGAGCTTGTGCAGGGAAAGGACTCTCTCATATTTACCAATTGCAAGCATACCCAGTTTCACTGTGCTTCATTTTACTGTTCTTCACAGATAATGTGTTTCTTACAAATTACAGGTTTGTGGCCACCTGCAACAACTAAGTCTATGGGAGCCATTTTTCCAATATTTGCTCACTTAGTGTCTGTATGTCACATTTAGTAATTCTCACAATATTTCAACCTTTTTATTATTACATTTGTTATGGTGACTTGTGATCAGTGATTACAATTTGCTGAAAGCCCAGATAGTAGTTAGCAATGTTTAGCAACAAAGTATTTTTAAATTAAGGTATGTACATTGTTTTTCTAGACAAAATGTTATTGCACACGTAATAGATTATAGTATAGTGTAAACATAACAATTATATGTACTGGGAAGCCAAGAAATTAATTTGACTTGCTTTATTGAGCTATTCACTTTATTGCAGTGGTCAGGGTAAAGCCTCTTGGGATGCCACTTCATTTAAAGCAACTAGGCACATAACTATTTTAAGCGAGCAAAAAACCTTAAGGGTTAGTGTTTTGTCTTGACAAAGATGTTCCTCCCAGTGACTCATATTTGCTTCAAATATTATTTTTATTATTTTTATTTTAAAAAATACAGATATTTGCTTTAAAAACAGTACATATCAATACCCCTAAAGCCCCAGTACCTTCTGTAGTATTTCTTCCACCTTGCTCATAGAAATTTATGATCTGAGGTTGGTAGAGATCATCCCCAAGGATAATTGTATAATTTTAGCACATATGTCCTTATCAATAAAGAAAATACATTTTTCTTTGGGCATATTAAAATTTAGATGACACTTTAGATGGCACCCAAGTTTAGGAGTAGTTTTCAACTTTTTCATAATGCAACATTATATTTTTGAAATTTATCCATGTTGACATAAGTAGATAAGGTATTATGAGTATTTTCCATTACAGCCCTCAAAATTTCATTCCATATAAGCACATATATGTATTTTGAAATGTCTGAATCATGCAGCATTTTGTTGTTTCAGAGAATTTTTTTACAAACACACTGGGTGTAGAATATCTTTCAATGAGGTATCTGCATTTATATTCAACTGTAGACTAGGTTTCTGTAGTACCTTCTTGAAATGATCTTCACACTAGGTAGCTTTAGCTGAAGCCTTGCTTTCTGCTTCCATTTTACTTAAAGCCTTATAGAGAACTATATGAATATTTAAGTAAAGAAATAATATTTTTGCCCTCACGGATAACGCATTTGATCCTACTTTCATACTGGTTATGTATTTATGTCTCATAGGTCTCACATTTCCCAGGAGATTTCAATGTGCATAAATGGATTAAAGTTATCAGCATCTCTAGGACATTTAGCAGGTAAATTTTACTATCCACTTAAGAAAAAAGAACCTAAGATACGGTAGTTAATATGTTCATCTAAGTGATACATTCAAAATATCACAAAGAAACTAAGAAAAAAATTTTATTAGTGGATTAAAGCATATTCAGGTTGAATTAAACATGGAGTAATTTCAGTTAATATATGAAGACATCAACAAAATTTTCTCCCATGCCTTTTTCAAATTACACACTGTTAACAGATTATGCCAGAAGCAATGGAGAATCATGGAGTGTTGTTTTCCGAGCTGTAACGATTAAGGTCTAGGTTCCCTAACCTTGCATTTATGAGCCTCCACGATGCAAATTGGATTTGCCTTTTTATTTATTTTTTATTTTTTTATTATTTTTTTATTTTTTAAAGATTTTATTTATTTATTTGACGGAGAGATAGAGAGAGAGAGCACAAGTAGGCAGAGTGGCAGGCAGAGGGAGAGGGAGAAGCAGGCTCTCCGCTGAGCAGGGAGCCGGACGTGGGGCTCGATCCCAGGACCCCAGGATCATGACCTGAGCCGAAGGCAGCCGCTTAACCGACTGAGCCACCCAGGCGCCCCGGGATTTGCCTTTTTAAATTCTACTTTATTCATGTTCATGTACACTAGACCCTAGTCAAATGACTTGTTTGCAATTTCAGTATATATTCCTTTCCCCACGTGTGTGCTTTAGCTCTTGATTTTCCATCTGCCTGGAATTTTGTTCTCCCACCATATTTTCCTTGTCTATACCCTCTCTTATGCAAAGCTCTGCATGAATACTGAGTTCTTCATGATTATTTGCCTACTCATCACCTTCCCTCTTTTACAATAATTAATTCACTCTTTTAATTTTTATTGCACCTGATTCATGCTGGGCACTATGCTAGGTTCTGAGCATATGTAGAAGAACACATGTTTCTTGTAAGAATTCACATATTAGAGAATGTGGCAGAGAGACAGGTTCTTTATGAATTAGTCATAATATAGAATGATTAAATATAATGACTAAAGTAAGCATAGCTCTATGCAATGTAAACAAGTGGGACTAATTTTGTTTGGGGGCACCTAGGAACATTTTTCTCTGTCCCAATATTTCAATAGTTATTAAACAAGGGAAGTACACAAAAACAATTCAAAGAGAGAGTACTAAGCACAGCCCTGTGCCTTGTCTTTTCCTCCTACATGCCTAAGTATGAGCCTTGCACAAAACCTGACATATATAAAGCTGTATATAAAGCTGTGGTGAATGAATGTATTAATTCAAAAAAGGATGACTTGCTAAAGGTTCTAAGCATGGGAAAATGTAATTTAGAAAAGCTTTGTCTTAGGAACACAGGCAAGATTGGGAAAGTCAGTATCACGATGCAGGCACAGGTAAGAGGCAACTATAATCCTGATGTGGGATTCATCCTCAACTGCAGTTGTCTTGTAGCAGGAAGTATTTCTTTGCATTAAAACTGTGTGTAGCCATGTGTTATCTCTCTAACTAGACCACAGTATCTCATCACCAGGATGGCTAACTGATGCATCTTTTGTCCTTGAAACCATGCAGAATGATGTGTAGCTCCCATATATTGTTCGATAAAGAAAGCTTTGCAGGAGTTTTGGTTAAAGTTGACAGTATGGTACAAAGTACTGGCAAAGTCTATCCCACGGAAATTGGTATATCTGCACGTCTTAACTTTGGAAATACAGCAGATCTCTAGTTACATTGCACAATGGCAAAAATTCCAACAATAATCTATATTGATAAATTTTCACCTTGATGGCCACTAAAATTGATAGAGTGCTAACTAGAGGCCATGCACTTGTAATCAGCAGTTTGTATATTTCCCACTCTGGTGAGCTGGAGACACTATAATTTCTGTGTTACTAATGATGAGACTGAGGTGCATGGAAGTTGAACACATTGTCTGGTGTGTTAGAACTAGAGAATGAAAGCTTGGATACTAAAGCCCAAACTCTTATTGCTTGGGTTCTACTTCTAAAATGCATCATACGTTTTGAACAGCATCATTAACTGGCAATTAAGGGACAGTTTTAAAACATTTTGATTGAAAATAGATCACTTGGCAGCAAGTATATCTCCTAATCAGTTTTCTAGAGCTTCCATAACAAAGTATTACCACTGGAGGACTTAAACAACATAAAATTATTGTCTCACAGCTCTGGAGACTAGAAGCCCAAGATCAAGGTGTTGGCAGGGGTTGGTTCCTTCTGAGGGCTGTGAGGGAAGGGTCTGTTCCAGGCATTTCTCTATGGCTTTCAGATGGCTGTCCTCTTCCTGTGTCTTTGCATGATCTTTGCGCTACGTGTTTCTTTCTGTATCTTAATTCACCTTTTTATAATGACCCCAGTCCTATAGGATTAGGGTCTATTCTAATGACCTCATGTTACATTGATTTCCTCTATAGAGACCCTGTCTCCAAATGAGGCCATATTCTGAGGGCTGGTACCTCGACATATGAATTTTGGGGGAAACAATTTAATTCATAACACTTGCCATGAGTAAAGAATAAACAGTATGTTAGTCAAGTTTAAACTGAAATTTATGTTTCTTTTAAGGGGAATATTCATTATTTAAGAAGTATAGTCTGAATGAAATATCCATTTGAAATTTTAAACAAACAGTATTTAAAACTTCTAGATTTTAAGGGAGTTTATGATAGTAAATCCTTCAAAAATCATATTTTACAATTAAAACTACTCTGTAAAGTCTATTTTTTTAAGTCTTTTTTTTTAAGAGTTTATTTATTTATTTGACAGAGACACAGCAAGAGAGAGGAAACACAAGCAGGGGGAGCAGGAGAGGGAGAAGCAGGCTTCCTGCCGAGCAGGGAGCCCGATGAGGGGCTCGATCCCAGGACCCTGGGATCATGACCTGAGCCAAAGGCAGATGCTTAACGACTGAGCCACCCAGGTGCCCCATGTAAAGTCTATTTTCAAATGAAAATGTAATTCTTTGTACATTAATATTATATACTACCTGTATATCTTGAACCTATTTAGGGTAAATTATTTTTGACTCTTGTTCAAAGAACATATTGTGGTTAATTTAAGATCAAGTTTAATCTAACTAATTTTATATGGATATATTTTTAGCCTGTTTTGAGAGGTCAAAAAAATAGCAGTTTTTTGTTTGTTTGTTTGTTTGTTTTTTAGCTAAAAGTCACTTATCATTAAAATAATAGAAATGAAGAATATACAGGAAAGGGAGAAAAATAATCAACAGAGCTACTAATATTCCACTTATGCAAACCACTCTCATTTCTATTTCAATGCCAAAAAACAAGCATGACTATAAGCCTGTTCCATAAACAATAGATAACACAGCTGTTCTTCAGAAAGCCATTAGAAAATTCACTTTTATTAATTAAGAAGCTTATTCAAGAAAGGAAAAAAAGAAAAGAAAAGAAAAACCTATTTAATCTCCATTGATCACCTAGGAACACCTCCTGTAATTGGTGATGAACTGCCTTAATCATGGTAGAATAATGGATTTCACACTAAGAATTCCAGTGCTCCTGAGCTCAAACATTCTTCATAGATTCCCTCTATAGCATTTGGGTTTCAATTTCCTTCAGATTTGATTTGTTTAAAAAGGGTTTTACTGCTAAAGCAACTGGTTCCATTTCCCAAGTGCTCAGAAGACCAAAAATAAAAGACTCTATGCTTGGTTAGCCTTGCATTCAGCATTCTGGAAGCTGTTACTCCTCAGGAGAATAACTATTTTTCTGGAACAATCTAAATTACTGCTATACCTCAAAGTAATTAGTATAAGGTTTAGCTTTTCTTCCAACTGCATCTCATTCTGAAACTAGAATTATAGGATTATTCAAAAGTAGTCTTTGTTTTGCAAACACACAATATTGAATACTGTGAAATGATATGAAATGGTACAAAGACAGAGCTTGCACAATAAAATGAAATTCAAGGCTTTATTTCATATTTTTAAAATGTGTTTTCTTTTTTTTTTAAGGTTTTATTTATTTATTTGAGAGAGAGAGAGAATGAGAGACAGAGAGTACGAGAGGGAAGCGGGCAGAGGAAGAAGCAGACCCCCTGCTGAGCAGGGAGCCGGATGCGGGACTCAATCCCGGGACTCCAGGATCATGACCTGAGCCAAAGGCAGTCGCTTAACCAACTGAGCCACCCAGGCGCCCTAAAATGTGTTTTCAATGTTAGGCCCTTAAATACTGTGTATTTATAATATCTTCAAAATGCACTGGGACAGTTTGCATAAATGTTTAACATTTAATGAGCTGAAATCAACAGAGAGTAGTGACTGCCTAAAGATAATTAAAGATACTACCCTTTGAGTTTTTCTCAAGGGTGAAACCCACACTATTGCAGTGGATATATTGTCAGATGAAATTTGTGATGGGGGAATAAAATGAAAAGGGTGGGAGAACTTTTCTACTGATTTCAATCAAGACTAACTTTTTAGGATGGGGGAAAAAAGAACAAATGGTTCTAGTGCTTGGGCCAGCCAGTTGTTTTCCAGTTGTTGTTTTTGTTTTAATTGAAACTTTAAAATTTGATTTTATTACTAAGTCATGATGGCCCATAAATCAAACATGAATTCTGCTGCTAAAATATCTGTTTGGTGGGCTAAAATGGGGCTAAGTGCAAGGTGTGCGTTATTCTCAGATAGCTTAAATCTATGGATTATTCATACTTTCACATTAGTGAAAGCTTTTTCTTGTTAAAGCTGTTCTTAACATTTTTTTTTTAAGCAGGTGGTTTGAATTACAGAAAGCCCTGCAATAATTTAATCTTCCCTTAAAGTAAATAAATTAAATTAGATTTCTTATAGGTAGACATAGGATTTTTAAAAATGTAGAGACAATTTTCCATGTCTCCTAGGACAGTGTGCTTACTTGATTTTTCATATTAAATTTTGGGTACAAGAAAAAAAGATTTAAAAATAAACAAATAAGATTAAATTTCTGAAAACCTGAAGGCGTGGGTGAGGAGTGAGAGAATCCTGATCTGTATCATCCTGAAATATCAATTCATATTGCCACTTCGTTTTTCTCCTGATAAAATATTTACAGGTTTAGAAGAATTCAGGAACTTCCTGGGGCCTGAAAATTTGTTAATTCACCAAAACAAACAAGCAAGCAAACAAACAAACAAATGCATAATACAATTTACACGTGACTCTGCCAATTACACACATTTTTATTGTGCCCCAGGCATTCCAGGTGCCTCTTGGTAGTCTGTCTTGTGATGGATTATTAGAGATAAATTTGTGTGCTTCAATACTTCAGCTCACATTTTTAACTCAGATTGAACAGCTCTTTCCCCTTGGGTTCAGCAGCTCCTGACTTTACATTCAGCACTCCCTCCCAAACATCTGCAGCCATTTCTTCTTATCTGTTGATCCCTTCCCCTTAACATACACAGAGCTGTTCTAGGGGTCTCCCAAAAGAATAAAAATAAAACTTCACCTTGGATTGTTCTCAATGTGTGCTAAGTTTAATTGGAGATAGTTGATGATTTTTTTTTCCTACATAGGTTGCCAATACATTATACCTCATATCGTTTTTAAGAAAAAAAATCAAAGTTAACTTCACAAGATCAGCTAAAAACAGGTTGTAAACCTAGAAATGTGAAGCTTGTATAAAGATTTATAGAATATTTTGTATTGTTATATTACCTTTGCTCAAGGAAAGCACATGATTTGTACCAAATACTGATTGAGTCTCAAAGCTGTTTGTGAGAGTAGAATACTTTGCATGATCTACAAGCCAAATTCCAAAGTAAACTTTACTTTGCTTTGAAAGTATCTGATCTTCTTGTGCAATGGTCTTGAAAGGTTAAACAATGGTCTTTTAATTGTTCAGCAAATTTTTTATTGAATGATTGTTATGTGCCAGACACTGAGATTGGTGTTCTGGGTACAACCGTGATTGACTCAGGAAGTTTATTCTTTATGGGTTTTTGTTTGTTTGTATGGTCTCGTCAAGAAGATGCATGTCAAATAAGTAATGACTAGTCTAATGAATGAAGTGTTAAGGGTAGTATAGGAACTGTGGGTATTGATACCAGGGTACCAACCTAGTCAATAAGAACGTTGAGGTAGAAGAGAAGGCTTTCCTAAGGGGCAGTCATTTATTCTGAAACTTCTTGAAGGATGATTAATAAGTTGTTAAAGAGAAGATGAGAGATTAATAAAAGAAGTAGAAAGGGTGTTCCATGCAGAAAACACTTGTCAGAGGCCCTGAGGTGGGACTGACCAAGATAATCTGCAGCTTCATGAGGTTCTTCTTCCACCAGACTTGAGCATAGATGGATTTCACAATGAAGCAAGAAACATAGGGTGTTCTTCTCAAGTTGACATCCCAAAGATTGTATGGCATGCCAAAGAATTAAACACTGAGAACAGGGGCGCCTGGGTGGCTCAGTTGGTTAAGCGACTGCCTTCGGCTCAGGTCATGATCCTGGAGTCCCGGGATCGAGTCCCACATTGGGCTCCCTGCTCAGCAGGGAGTCTGTTTCTCCTTCTGACCTTCCTCCCTCTCATGCTCTCTGTCTCTCATTCTCTCTCTCACAAATAAATAAAATCTTAAAAAAAAAAAATTTAAACACTGAGAACAATGCAAAAGACTGAACAGTTCATGATCTGAAAGGCAATGGTGCATGAAAGCCAGAAATACAAGTAAGTGCAAATGAAATATTTTCACCTTCATTACATAAGTTTAATTTGGAATGGCTCCAAATGTTGTTGCATATACTGTGCTCAGCAGATGAATTAGAGTATATCATTTGCTAATTCACGGATGTTCTTATTAAATCTTACTCAAAAGTGCATATTCAATAAAATGATAGCATTTAAAAATGTATATAAAGCTAGATTTAAAGCTTCAAATGAGAGCAAGAGAGCACACACAAGTAGATTAATTTGAGATATGAAAATGGAAAGTGTTACTCCATTCAAAAAGGATATGTTGTCATTGCTTTCAATTATAAAAGAAAAATAATTCTAAGTCATTTAACCAATTTGTCCTTAGCATGAAAGTTGTAGCTTTGCTACACAATCTTTCTTTATTGTTTATTATTTATTGAACACCAAGTATGCAGCACTATATAAATCATCATAGACACAGTCCCTACCCTTAAGGCATAGAATCTAAGTCAGACAGAGAAAACAATTCAGACATAAAATACGTCAAATGTGTTGATTAAACTCTGAAGATTGAGGCTTTTAATTATAAATATGTCTTTGCAGCTTAGGAAGTGAAAACTGTAAATAAGACAAAAGGCAAAATGATAGAGAAATCACATTCTAGGTGTGTTTTATATCTACAGTTTGTTATTATTTAAGATTAATAGTTATAATTTTAGATTGAGTACACTCTAACTGAAAAATAAATAAATGGGAACATAATATAAAGTTTCGGGGAAAGTGGTGCAGGATTACCTAATATTTTCTGTTCACCTTTATCATTTCTCATTTCCTCACAAAACAGAATTCTGGTTCATAATAACCTTTCATTATATTCTTAGTAACATAATGATTTTATCTTATGAATCCACTTTGTTTTTCAAAGCAAAATGAGGAGAAGCAAAACAAAACAAAACAAAACAAAAAAAAACCCCTCAGGTTTCCATTAAAATCTTCTCACTTTGCTTTCAGCTTGCCCAAGATTTCTTAGTTCTGTGCTGTATATTTTCACAATAATAAAGACAATGTTTAAAGACCATCCTTCACATAATGCTAGCCTCCTGCTACAATGGGAAGATCATCACATTTGCCCAATGTTCACTGTCAAATGGATGGATATAGATGGATGGACAGACAGATATATCTATCTACATCATTTCCGAATCATATGTACAGCTGTATCTATACAGATATCTACCCGTCTATCTCTATCTTTAAAACCTGGCACATGGTAGTTCCTCAATGTGTATGTGTTTATTTCAATTCAATCTCATCTTTCTGAAGGCATTTTAAACATAAGTCCCACTTTAAGAAAACTTGAAATCAAATATATTAAATTATAAAAATTAAGTTAGGGTACACTACTCAAAGAGTATAAAGATTCAGAATTGGTAAGCTTTTCTGTAAATGTAATATGTGAATAGATTTTTTAAAGGCCAATTTAAAGAAAGTACGTCTGAGAACTTACAAAAAGCTCTGTGTCATCTCAGATTTTAATTCAAAGCAAATGATGCTAGAACCTTAGGATGTGAATTTGTTTTGTGTAGTTAGTCATTGATATCTTTGGAATATATGTGAATATACATTTAAGAATTGTCTACAGAAGATGTCTTTATAATTAAACTTAGGCTGTGTTTCAAATGTATGAAAATGACCATGTGTTGACCCACTTGTTTCATAGCCATAGTTTGCGACTGTTTCAGATTATGAGAATCTAGGATTGGAAATTAAGCTGAGATGATCTCATTATCAGAGTTGTCCAATTGTTGAGCTGAGCCTCACCACATTGTCATAAAAGGCACTGTTAGGGATCTGACCTCCTTCATCTGTGTAGGAAAATGGATTTGTCATTGAGCTCAAGCACTAGAGTCAGACTCAACTGGATTCAGATTTTATCCCAGCTGTTTACTTTGTGACATTGGGCAATACGAAGCTTCTCCAAACCCTTTTGTCCCTTAAGTTTTAATGATAACGTTAATTCTTCCCTAAAAGATTTGTTCTGAATATTAAATCCGATAGTACATACGAAATACTTAGATCACATCTGCGGTGTTATTACCCTGACAAAGAGGAGCCCAGACCCAGGTTCACCCAGCTTTCAGTCAGGAACAATCAGTAGTGGTTGACTGTAAATGAAGTGCCCAAATATCAGAAGCAGGCAGAAATGAGCATGTTCCTAATGTGAAAATGTGGAAAGGAATATATTAGATTGAATTGACATCGACTCAATGTTTTGAAGTACTTAGGTAACAGAGCAAGGACCTGGTGGGCACACACAGTGCAGTGTCCCAGTGCTATTCCCTTCCTGGGGACTGGTTCCCTTACTTTGTATCTGGGATTGTTCTGTGATACCATTTTTGAGACATGCAAGTGAAGTGTCCAAATGACTCCCTAATGAGGCTGGCACCTAATTTCGGGGATAGAAAACAGTTGAAATTGAAACGTCTTTTATGAATTACTTGTGGCATCTACATGACTTGAACCATTGCCCACTTTGACAGCATTATCCTCACATTCTAAAGGTGAACCTGTGTCTCAGTATCTTCCAAATTTGCTCTGTGTTTTTGGTGGGATTGCAAGCATTCACAGTCAAAACATATGGACTACTTCCTGTACTTAGACGGCAGTTTATTTCTTCAATAATATTTATAATAAATATTTGTAAGTGTAACATTTGCAAAGTGGCTGAGCACATAACATGATAGATGTCATTTTCTCCATTTTATAGGTGAGGAAATACAGGTCACAAGACTAGAAGTGACAACACCTGGATGCAAATCCACATTGTATGCTTCCAGAACCAATTAATATAGTCACTAAGTTATATGCCTCAGCAGTCCTGCTCCACTGGGTGGAGCTTAACTAGTGCACCTTCTAGAAATGGAAAAACAGGGGAGAAAAGGCAGCATGATAGAAAATGGATCATGGTTTGTCCCCTTGCTAAATTCATCTGTTGAAAGTCATAACCTGCAGTACCTCAGAATATGACCAGATTTGGAAATAGGGTCATTGCAGATGAAATTAGTTAAATTAAGATGAGGTCATTAGGGTGGGCCCTAATCCAATATCACTCATGAACTTTTAAAAAGAATGCCATGTGAAAGGAAAGAGACACATATAGAGAAAAGATGATGTGAAGACCCAGAGAAAAGATGGTCATCTTCATGCCAGTGAGAGAGCCTGGAACAGACCCTCCTCTTCCTCACGGCCCCCAGAAGGAACCAGCAGAGTGAACACCATGATCTTAGAATTCTAGCCGCCAGAACACTAAGAAAATCTATTCCCGTTGTTTAAACCACCCAGTGTATAAGACAGCCTTAGCAAACAAATACAGACAACCAGACTAACATACCATTTTCGTTCTACCAGCCAAGGGGGGGGGGGGGGAGAAAAAAAAGAAATCATTCGATTAAGAATGAAATGTTCCACATCAAGGGAGCCCAGCATTGGCTTTGAAATCAAGTAATAGCACAGGAACCTGATGTTAAGTACAAGACAAAAAAGTACTTTCTCTTAGTAAAAATATCATTCACTGAGTGCATTCCATGGATGCGCTGGTATGTTATTGAGCAAACAGACCTTGAACGTCTCTAATTTCCATTGCATACTGCAAGATTCCTCCTGGGAACTGTGTGTCTCCTTCCTCTCTCACTCCCTTCTGCTTCATGTTCCACTTTGAGATCCTAACACCTTCACCTACTGCCAATGCTTTTCTCTCTTTTGTTAAGGCCAGTAGTGTAAGTACAATTTATAGCGTGGCTATAGAGAAAACAATGAGCACACAGACTCTGAAAAACTTGTATTAATATTTTTTCAATTGGTAAGTGAATTGAAATGTTCTCAAATAAATGTCCAAAACTGTTAAAAAATGGAAAACATCATCTCAGTCCAATGGGGACAACTTTTGATTTGTAGACAATATGATTTTTAAGCCCATATACATTTCTTTGTAAACAAGTTTGAATTTTTGAGAGTATTGGTCTTATGAGCTAAAGACTAGTACGACTGAGAATGGCTAGAACAGGGGAAAAGCAAGTTTTTCTGTAAACTCAGCAGAAGGGAAGACAGTCCAACTCTTCACTTCATAGAGGGGGAGTTCTTCAAGTAGAAAGAGTAGATAGAACAGTTAAATCGCTGGGATACACCTGTCCCTTTTTCCGATGCCTGGAGATCTTCATGTGCAAAACACTTTCATTTCATGGAATTGAGCTTCATCTTATCTCCCAGATAGGTAAGGATAACCAGCATGCAAGAAAAAAAACATTTGTTTTTTCCATTTACTCAACTAGTGTTTACCAACTACCAGGTTCCATAGTTTCCAGATTCAGTGAGGAACAAAACCGAGAGATCTTACACATAATAAACAATTATGACGCAGTATCATGAGAGATTATGGACTTCTCAATGTATTTCCCAAATTTAGGCTGAGATTTGGCAGAAGGCATTGAGGTAGGGATTGTCAGGAGAAAAAGCTGCAAGTTTATTTCATAGGTGCAACGAGGTACTTGAATTAAAAATATTGTGTAAATTATTGTTTTCGTGCATTTGGTAATAAGCAAAGTTACAAGCTTTGTTAATAAATCATTTTATTGATGAAAGCAAGGTGAAATGCTTCACTGTTTTCTTGTTAATAAGGTCCCTTGGAATCTTATCCATGAATCAAAAGCAATCTGTACTAGCTACCAGCTCCTTAATGATCTACCTGCTTGTCTACGGCCATACCACCCTGAACGTGCCCGATCTCGTCTGATCTACCTGCTCAGGGAGAAGAAACTTAATCGCCATCCAGTGGTCAGATAGAACAAATGCTCTCGAATTGGAGGAAGAATAAAGTTACATGTTAGGAGGAAGGGCACACACATGTACACACACATACCCACATGTACACAAAAACCTAAAACAAAATAAAGCAAATAAAACTGATTGCTACAGATGACCATGTAAAGCCTAGCTTGTGGAACACATGCTCTGGAAATAATATGGGAAGTAAGGAGTGAAATTTCCCATGAAGAGAATAAGACATGAGATAGAACTGTAAATCACATGCAGACTAGTTCACTACGACTGAGCTGGAACAATTTCTAAACAATACCTCACACTGAAATTTGAAAGCCTAGGGTCTCAACAAAGGAAGACAATCCATCACAATGCTAAGCTAGCTGATTCTCCACGTGACACTAGTTGTCTAGTCACCTGCAACTGAAGACATTTCAGGGGAAATAGAACATACTACATTTATGAGGTCACCTTGGACATTATTGCAAACTATAGTTTGATGCTATAACATTTTTTTTTGGTCATGATTTATAAAAGATCCCACTTACTAATGATGGAGGTGGGGCAGAAGAACTCATTCTGGAACAAAGGATTCTAACGAACAATGAAACATTGTTAAAGAAATCTAGTATCTTGAAATTAACTACTTTCTTCCCCACCAGCAATGGTCATAATAATCCCCCCAAAGTTGAATAAGCAGAAGGAGCAATTTTATTGGTTTTTACCAATAAAATCTTTACCAATAAATCTGGTACCAATTTCAGTGACTACCTGTGAGTGGTCCTATATATTGGAATGTCTCTGTAAGAACTTCATCTATAGGCAAGGAAGCTTGTATCTATTCAATCCTTTCTAATTACTGTAATTTCAAATGTGTACTATTCTCATATACTCTGAAGAATAATCTTCTCCGGGATTCTTAGAGTTCTGAGCTTAATTCTGAGTCATGGTGTTAATTTGAATATAGAGCTATATAGAATGTGGTTTTATGATGCTAATGTAATAAGCAGAAACAAACAGATTCTGCTCCCTTTCCCCTTCCCCATAGAAGGATATGTACATGACTAGAAGATACATGATCATCTAAATATATCAATCAGTATCTTGAATATTTAATTGGGAATTATTTGCCTCCTTCTAATCCTCAACTATAAAAAAGACATAAACAAACAAAAGTCTTTTTTTATTAGTTTCAGAGGCAGAATTTAGGGATTCATCAGTTTCATATAACACCCAGTGCTCATTCCATCAAGTGCCCTCCTTAATGCCCATCACCCAGTTAATCCCTCTCCACACTCACCACCCAAACAAAAAAACTCTTACATACCATGTGACTCCAAAAAACAAAATATTCTTAAGGAAAAATAAAAGAATTAAAAGTACTTAGATCTTCCATTTGTGTCAGCCTGGGTTTCAATCAATTCATGGAATTACATGAAAAAAATGGGATCAAAGCTTTGGAATTTAATAACGACTATTAAAGACAAAGTGTACTAAGTAAGAAAACCAGCTACCTAAACTTTGTGCAGTGAATCATATTCGATGAACCACACAACCACCCATTCTTTTAAAAAGCATTTGCTGAGCAGCAGTGAGATGCTGGAGGATATGCAGTTGAGTAAGGAAAAACCTTCCCACTTGAGGCGTTCAGGGTCTAGTCAGTATTTATGAAACTATATAGTAATTATCTGTTCATCAGTTACAAGCAACATGGGTATAGAGAAAACACAAAGTGAGTGCAACAGAAAATGCAATTAATTGTGGAGGAGTATGAGATGTATGAGATAATTCTTTCTTTCTTTCTTTCTTTCTTTCTTTCTTTCTTTCTTTCTTTCTTTCTTTCTTTCTTTCTTTCTTTCGTTCCTTCTTTTTGGAACACAAGAATATTTAGCCACAAATACTTAACTTGGTTTTAGGTATGTGTTAGAGTAGACTATATATATTATGGTTCAAAAACAATGGAGGTATTTGTTTTTTGTTTTTTGTTTTTTGTTTTTTCCTTCACTCAAATAATAGTCCACCATAGCATTCAGGTCAGTCACTTATTTTCTAAGCAGTGATTCAGGATCCAGATTCCCTTTTATCTTGTTCTGTCATCTTGCATGGCCTTGCCGTGGCTAGGGAAGGAAAAAAAAAAAAAAAAGAATCCTGAGTCAGGTTTGGTGTTCTGTGCTGTCATGATTAAGTCTTCAGGCTTTAAGTTTTTATATTTTAATTCTGTCAATTGTGAAATAAATTTTCTTATTGCTAAAGACTATGTTTTAGCCTCCGAGGGATTAAGGTCATAAAATATGGTAGATCCCATTATATTTTAGAAAGTCTTTATAAGGTTAAAAAGCTGATTTATTTAAGCTAGGGTCACATCCTTATAAATAAATTTTCAAGTACTTCAACCATGAGAGAAATATAAAAGTACACTAGGTTTCTTTTCAGTGCTTTTTCTAAATATATTTACATCATTCCTCATCTCCAATTCTCATACTGTCCACTATTTGCTCAGTGTCCTTGTGGAATTTATCAGCTAAGCAGGCCAGTTTGGAAAGTGCTTCACAATTCCTGAGATTCTACATCTTGATCTTCTCTAATTAAAGTATATCAGCCCTAATTTCCATAATATCATTGTCTTTCTGAACTGTTCTAACAAAAACATGAGGTAACAAAATGATTCCAAATAGATGTTGTTAATTATTATATTTGTAGCAATCAATATCTTATCCTTCTCAACTTGTAGCTGCATTTAATCTATAACCTCCTATGCCTTAAACTTTAGAATGCTAAAAAGTCCCAAGGAAATTTGTTTCCAACAGAGTGATCATTTGGCACTCCAAAAATCACACAGTGAAGAAAAAGTTACTAACCTAACTGTGTGCAGGGCTTGCTTATTCTTATTTGCCAATTTTCATGATATGGTAGACATTTGAGTGAGTATTACAATGATATTCGAAAAAAGCACATTGATTTTTTTTGGTAATATTATATATATATAATTCAATTCAAATCAGCTTAACGGTCTTTGAAAGCTTTGGTGCATCTCTTGATTTGGTTCCAGAACACTTGGTTTATTTTAGTTTTTATTTTAATTGGAGAATTTGGAAAATTTTCTCACAGCTAGAGTACAATAGATCTGTTACTAATAGAAACCTAAGAAGAGAAGGGTTACTTGTATATGTTTTGTGTGTGCATGTGTATGTGTATATGTATGTGTATGTGTGTGTATACACACACACATACACACACATATATATAATAGTTCTCAAAGATTAAATAAATATACTCAGCTAAAATTCCCTCTAAATAGAAAATCTGCAGATTTGTCCCAGGATCCCTTCAGAAGTCACTGAAGTTGTGTAGATCGGTTAGAATTTGATTCAATCCCATGGAAATGCCCCTGTGTTTTTAGAAAAGATAATATATATTTATAATTTGAAGTTAAATATGAAAAAGATACCGTTGATCCTTGATTTGAGTTGTTCTTCCATTGGTAATAAGGAATTTTCAATTACCTACATGTCTTAAAAATGTGGACTCCATTTTCAGATTCCACATTATGTTCCTTGAGCCTTCAGGCTCATATTATTACAAAACCAAGTGCAGTAAAAGCAATTTAATTGCCACTATGTGACTCAAAGAAAGGTCCCAGAATCAAGTTTTGTTGGCTTTTTCTGCTTGACTTAAGTAATACACCTGTCCTTGAACCAGTCCCTGTGGCCAGGGAAATGGAACACTCTGACTTAAATCACACTCTCCAGGCTTGGATAAGGACATAATGATAGTCTCACCAGAGCAAGAGTGAGAGCAGGGTACAGGGCTGTGGGTAGATGCTGGACAGAGTTTGATGCACCATTTAAGAAGAAAGGAGAATGTAAATTAGAGAGAAAATTAACAAGGAAATTAACAAGTGTCCAATATAGCTTGTTAGCTTGATTATGGCATATAATATGTGATCTTACTCTTTTTATCATTATGGCCTAAATAACAGAGCTACAAAGTAATGAAACATGCTAATAATGGAAAGGATTATGACTTAGACTCCTCTTCCAGTAAATTGCAGCTGTAGGTTTAAAAAGGAAAAACATTAACAAACAAAACAATAAAATCCCCATCTTATGCTACTTCCCAATAATGAAATTTCCTCCATAAAATACTGAGACATCAAATCTGTGTGTTCTGTGACTTTTCCTAATTAAAGAGAATAATTCTATTCAAAATCATAGATGGAATGACAACCGGGTGTGTGCTTAAAAAAGTGGGGAAACTGTTTTTGTTTTCTTAATACTGTGACTAAACCATTGACCATATTCATTTATCTCTGTTGACACATTCCCATTTCCCTACTCCAAATGACTTTGGGTCAGAAAGCAAACATTTTTGCCAGAAAAAAAAATAAAAACAAAACATTCTTTATTCATAAAGTTACAACTGATGAAAAACTGGGGACTATAAAAAATATTCTTTTGCAATTTTTCAATAACATTTATAGTTGGAAGTGCTACATTGTTGACTACAAGACAATTTGGAAATGAAAAAAAAAGACATTTCAAATGTGCAGTGATATTTTAGCAAGAAATAACAGGAGTTTCAAAAGAGAATTTATGATTATAAATATGTCTCTGATGTTGTATTTTAAATGCCCATGTACTAAGTGCATAAAAATCCCTTACATGGATATGACCAGCACCTCCTTATTTGAGGGAATAAATGGATGAAATGGAGCAGCACATAGAACCTGGGATAAAGGCTGTATTTTATGTCTTGGGAATTTTGTGGTCAGGTTAAAAAAAAAGTAAACAAATACGAGCAAAGGATGAGTTAGATTAACTGCTTTGCCAATCAAAACAGACTTCCCAAGCCAGCACATAAAATCTGTGGCCAAGGAGAGCACAATGTAGATAATCTTTGGGCTATCTTGTGGACAGATGTGACTATTATCCTGGCTGACCTTCAGAGACTCGTAGATGAGTCTCACATCTGGTACATGAGTGCACCACTGAGCCAATTTCCTTTAGAAAGTCAGATAGATAGTTGAAATGGCTCTAGGCCAAGGCCCTGTGTATGGTGTGGGCAGGAATGGGGTGTTGTGGAGGCTGGCACCTAGGACCTGGAACAATGGCATGATTCAGCCCAGAGGCCTGGAACAGCAATGCCTCTTTGCAAATGAACAGCATTTCTCAGCTCATGGTTTCTGCCTGATTTTCCTGTAAATGTAAATCAGAATTAAGAAGGGAGGGAGAACATGACCTTCGACGCTTACACTTATCTGTAGTACGAGATGCATTTTTCAAGAGAGAAGGGCAAACCTCAAATGATCTGAGGTTTACGTTGGTGTGGCAAAGCAGCTTCTTCTGCAAACTCAAACCTCTTTCGGATGCAAAGCCTCTCTGAAAATCTCCAGAGTGCAGGCTTTCTTGCCTCCTCTCTGGGAGTTCCCATTTGGGGTCTTGCCTGGAAATGGCCCAGAACAGATTCCTCTTGCTGTTCCAATACTTGTATTTTTCCACTTCCTATCTGTAAAAACCAGAATCCAGGGAAACTAATTTGTGAAAAGAGGCAAATCAAAATTATAAGTATTATTCGATGCAAAAACTGCTCTCACGCTTATATTTTACCCAGGGGTTTATCTTTTTAAGAGTTTACACTGAGGTATGTTCACAGAGTAGTGTGCGCCTAATCCTGGCTGTGATGTTTAGTCTGGTACGCTTGCTCAGTCGTTTCTCTATGTCTCCTGTCCTCTGCAGTCAGGCTGGGGCCGAGGAAAGGTCCA
The DNA here is from genome assembly GCF_002201575.2 of Neomonachus schauinslandi. Lineage (NCBI taxonomy): Eukaryota > Metazoa > Chordata > Mammalia > Carnivora > Phocidae > Neomonachus > Neomonachus schauinslandi. Next base: position 18,637,744 of record NC_058411.1, read on the forward strand.
GCTGCTCTGCAGAGGAAGCCCCACCGCCTGCAAACACAGCCTGCAAAGCCTTGGTGCAGACCCCACTCCTTAACAGGCCAGCACTCCTGTTGCCCCGGTTATGAAATGGGTGGATTAGAATTCTTTCCAGCACCTGTTTGCCTATGGCTTTGCTATGGAAATTAAGTTTGGAATTTATTCTAGAAGTCTGGAAACTGAAGTTTAAATTTACTCAATTTTGAAAATGTGCAGAAAATATGGAGGGTTTTTATTTTTTCTATTTCCCTTTCACTAAAGGGTTTTATTACTTCTTACTAATAGCAATTGTTGCCCTCAGGAGAAATGCTATTATGAACCTCTCTGACACCTGTCAGGAAGCACACTGGAAAAATTTACTGATAGATTATCCATTGTGCACTGAAGTTCCTGCGTTCCCATTCATGTGAAGATGAGGATGCAGGGTGGAGGGTGGAGGTGGTGGGTAGGGACCAGGGATGGGAGACATGTTAGAAATGACTTTTAGTAAATGGACAGCAACACATTGAATGATTATCAATTATAATTTCCTTAATAATTCTATGCACACACACACACACACACACACGTATATATTGCCACAGTATCAATCATTGTATCTCTAAGCTCAGGATATCCCTAAGAAACAGAGCCTAAAACAGGTTTTTGCAAAATGTAGTTTATTTTGGGATGCTTTCAACATACAGGGTTTAAGAACCTGGAGGAATGAACAAGGATGGAGGGAAGCCAATTCAAAGATGCATTATTATGCTGGCTCACTGCCATGGACAACTAGGGTTTAATCCTGCTAAGATACTACATGATCTAAGTAAAATATGTGCCTTAGAATTGTTCATGCAAAAGAAGGGAGAAGGAAGTGATGGTTGTTTTCTTTTTTTCTTTTTTTTTTTTTGTCTTTCTTTCTTCTTTCTTTCTTTCTTTCTCTTTCTTTCTTTCTTTCTTTCTTCTTTCTTCTTTCTTTCTTCTTTCTTTCTTTCTTCTTTTTCTTTCTTTCTTTCTTTCTTTCTTTCTTTCTTTCTTTCTTTCTTTCTTTCTTTCTTTCTTTCTCTTTTTTCTCTTTCTTTCTTTCTTTTTTTTTTTTTTTCTAACTCCTGCCTCTTGTTGGTCAGAAGTTACCTTATGGATTGCTAATGTCTTCTCAATTCCACATTTGTTCATGGATCAGAGTAGTTGAATAAATTCCTGAAGACATTCCAGGCAGGGAAGCCTAGAACCCAGGGGCTGAAAGAGGAAAGCATATGCATCATATGCAACTGATGAGCGTGAAGTGATAAGAGGTTGCCCTAGCTTATCCTAGTGTCTCAGCAATGCCTGAAGTAAAAGGATGGGCTGAGGGGAGGTAGGGCAGGGCAACAGAGCAGTCTCATTCAGTGTCCCCATGGGAAGCAAATAACATAGATGAAATACAATGATTTGAAAGTGTGACATAACCTAGAGTGGATATAGGGGGACCACAGGATGATAATGGAACTTTGTAACAATTGAGCTCTTGATTTCTCAAAATTACTAGAAAATGAGTGCCTCCTGGAACCCAGGCAGAGATGCGTAGGTTCAGCTTCCTCTGGAGAAGCAGTGACCTTCCAACAGGGGTGGCCAGGAGTAAGCTACAGGACAGGGAGGGAGCCCCAGGGATGGGTAACTCTCCTGTGACCCTCAGGTCCTCCTGGGATTCTTCATTCACTGAAGCTTCTTGAGAACAAAGATGGCAGGGAGACTGGTTGGTATTGTCTCTACATGTCAGCCTTCTGAGGCAGAGCAAGGCAGAGAAGTGAGAAGAACAGACCTAGAAAAGCAAATTGGATATATATCTGGAACAGTGATTCAATGGAGATATTTGCCTACATGACTGTTTTTGCAAAGATCTTGCTTAATCTTAATCAACTCTGCAAATGGCAAGCTGGCCAGGGCTAAACTTCGTATTGGGCCTCTGACTGAAAATTTATTTAACATAAAAATATAATAGACATTTTTTTAAGATAAAGTTTATACAAAAGACTCAAAGTCATTCATAATATTATAGCTTAGAAGTAATCACTGTAGTATTGGCACAAGAATGTTTGCTAAATTGAATCAACTACTATAAACATATGACATCATGTTATAGAATTGTTTATTTAAATTAATAAATATTCTTGAAAATATAATTTATAATACTCCATTTAATTTGACTATTTTTATTGTTTCTTATTCAGGTTAATTCTAATATTCCCTATTAACTAATTTATTTATTTACTTTAGTCAACATATATTAAGTAAGTGGAAAAAGACAGAAAATGACCTGCCTTCATTGATCTTAGATTTTAGTAAGAGAAATAGACAATAAAGACATAAACTGGCACATATTATAATGTAAGATTATGATGAGTGCTAGGGAAAATATTAAAGCAGAGAAAGGGGAAAGAGCAGGATGGATGTGATTTTCTGAGGAGGGTATTTTTAATCTGAGATATGAATATGTTGAGAGAGTGAGGTACAGGTAATGTATAGACTTGGGATTCCATGCTAGTCATGATATAAAACCACAGATGAACTTTGAATTCAGAAATCATATGATCTGGCCCAAATTTTTAAAGAATTGCTCTGTTGTTGGCTGGGAAAAGATAGTAGAGGATCCCAGTGGGAAAAGGGAACCAGTTCAACAGTTAGCAAGGGGCCCAGGTGATGGTGCTAGGATGGGTTTTACCTGGAGTAGGGTGATTGCAGTTGGGAAGAGAGATGTTTCTCATAACAGATAGGAGATACAGGATTTGCTTCCAGATTAGGTGACATGAAAAACTAGAAGGTTTACACTGACATTTATTGATATAAGGAACTTTTAATTGTTTAAAAGTACATGCATAATTGGGGAAGAGGAGGTCAATTTTAGCTTTAGATACTTGAAATTCCTATGAGACATCCAAGAAAGGGTGAGGACAAGTTAATGAATTTATTAACACTCTCAATGGGGACTAGTGAATTAGAGTACAGAAAATCCGAACCATTTTCTCAACCATACATATGGAAGTGCAAACTTAATAAAATGTTGCCACTTTAATAAGAAACTGCTTGTATTTTGTCATTTCAATGCCTTTGTCTTTGATTCCTGATGAACTTGCAATTTTCACTTTTTTGAGCCACATTTTTGTTCTTCTGAATTGTCCAATCATTCCCTTATCTATTATCTACTAGGATTTTAGTATGGGCTATTAATGCTGACCCTGTGTGTCATATTTGTAAGAACATCTTTTGTGTAGATATTATTTACTTTTTAATTTTATGATGCCTTGAGGAATGCTTACTTTTCAATATGCATAAAACCAATTTTATAATTGTGATTTGTTTCCATTGTTTTTAAGTTTATAGAGTTCTCTCACTTCCACACTTTCTTGTTTTGTTGCAGTTTTACTTATTACACATAATTATTTTGCCTATTGAATTAAATGTAGTGGACAGTATAATGTATTAACTATTTAATTAATTTACAAAGAGTTACTCAGTGCTTCATGATCTTTGTAAGGACTCTATCATCAAATACTTACAAAATAGTGAAGTCCTTTTTCCTTCTTTGGTGCAAGTACCAATGCAAAATTTCTCAGCTTGAGGATCCTGCTATACAGGCAGGTGAATAAATCAGGAGGCTTATAGCTACTAGTCAGTAGATTTGGAAATTTTGGCAATGAACCCAGTATAATTTGTGCCTAAAATATAGCTATGAGTCCTGTAGTATATGGGCTTATGGAGGTTAGCCCATTGTGTGACTCCATTTGAGATTCTGAGAATGAGGATCAGTGCCACATTGTTCTGCAGGGACAAGTACAATGCTTTGCACCTCAGACTGTTGAGCTGGAACCCTGATATGTTGCCTGACTGGCTAATGTCCTCTGCTCACTCTGAGGGGCTGCTGCATTCCCATAATTATTCCCCTAACTGCTGATGAAAACCCCGCTTCCAAGCAGCTGACAGATGGCTTTTACCTTCAGCTTCTTTCCTCTTTTTGTTGCCCTAATTTCCATTCTACACAAAGTTATTTTCTCTATTTTGTCTTACTTTGTTAGATTCATGTTCTTATCATTGATAGAAAGAGATCAATCCTTCAAAATACGCTAAACAATTGAGCTTGCCAATTGACAAAGAAGGTCATTGGTAATAATCCAAAAAGGCATGTAACTCAAGTATCAGCAAAGTTTGGCAAGGTTGTGGTATAAATGTGCATGTGTACGTGAAGATGTGTGAGTGTAATAAAAAGGTTTCTCTACTAGCATAAATTCACATTTCAAAAATTCTACTAAGAATTACCACTTTATATAAAAGTGTGACACGGGTAAAATGGAAATTCTGTAGCACAGGACAACTGAGAATAATATGTAGCATGTCCTAGTTTTATATTGAAGAAAAAAGCAACATCACTCTTTAGATTTGTACAAAATTCTCTAAGGGGAGCTGGGAAAGTATACTAGCTCTTTCTGAGCTAATGACTGCTTTATAGCACGTCTCAAGTGAAAAACAGAAGTATCTTGGGGTCAAAAGTCACTGAGCTCTGAGAAATGAAAGACAACACATTGTCAAATGTAAACAATGATAATAATGTTAGAGTTTGGCCCCTAACTTAGACTATTATATGCAGTTCAAGTTCAGGAATTCCATTTGTATCAGACATGAAGTTGATATTTTGACATGTGTATGTCTTACTCCTTGTCTATTTCTATTTAATTCAGAACTTGAACAGCAGATTATCCACCCAATATTACATATCCCTTGACAACCACAAGCTGTCTCCACAGCATCTAAAACAGTGCCCGGCACACAGTAGGTGCTCCATTAGTACTGAGTGAATGGCGGTAAGTGGAGTGGGATACAACTTATCTGTGGGGACCAGGACTCAAGAGCAAGAAGAATCTAAGTATATCAGATTCCCACATTTAAGTATTATCAGTAATAAGCAGGAAAAAATTCCCCCAACTACACAAATATTAAACTATTTATAGTGTAAAAATATGCAATACATTTTATTTGTTTGGTGACATGAACTCTTCTTAGATAATATTTTTATATAAAATACAAGAAAATTCCCAATTAAGAACTTGGAACTCAAACCAAAAACCTGAGGAGTCTGCCTGTGATTAAAATTGTATTGCCTGAGACAAGAAAAAGGATTTTCAGTCTGCTATTGTAAAGCAAAATATGGTTGTAGACCCAAGAGTTGGCACAATGCTATAAAATATGTAACCTGCTATTAAAATCACCGAGACTTTGTGAATGGAATTATCTCTATAGAAGTCAATAAGTGTGGTACCCATTTGATGAAGAACAAATTTGAGAAAGCATATAGGTATAAAGCAGCTGAGAAAGCAAGAACCATGAAGAAGTAAGTTATCAGAAATGTTCTGGAATTATGTAACAGTATCTGCATTCTCTAGTTAATGAAATTGTGAGCCTGAACCATATTCACTGAAATTTCAAGGGTAAAGGGGGTTTCCAGATGATATCTGAGTTATCAGTGCTTGATATCTTTTAACTCATTTGAATCCATTAGTGACACTGTAATTTAAGTAGTATTTCTTTTTACAAATGAGAAGGCTAAAATTAATGATTGAGAACCTGATCGCGACATATGGGTACTGATTATGAGAGAAAATTGCAAAATGTGTAACATGTGTAACTGATTTCAAAGGTTGTCCCCTTTACTACTGTACTTCATAGCTTAAAATAACTAAATGAAAGTTTAAAAATAAGAAGTGGAAATCAAGCATATAAAACAGCAACAAACCTTCAGGGCATGATTCAATGGACAACGTTAGGTGAAAAAACCCCTTTGCATTCATGCCACTTTCTTATAATTCCAAGTGAAATGTACCCCGTGGTCCATTGCATGCCTTATGTGTAACTAATGAGTGATCTGACACTCTGAGCGCATCATAGTTCTACATCACATCTATAGCAGAGCCAACATGGACATAATGAAGGCTTACAGCATTGTTTCTTTGTTAACTCAGGTATAGAATTATGCATGTGTGTGTGAGTGTGCTTATTTTAATTCTACTTTTATTAAATGGCAGTGAGGTACAAAGGTATATATGTTATTTTTGTTCATTGATCTTAAGAAGAAAAACTACATAAAAAGGGCGAGGACAGGATTTATAAGGCAAACCAAGTTTACAGAGTTCAAATACCACCTGAGTAAGAATTTTAAAACGCAAACAGTAACCCCCTTAACTGTGACAAGCTCGTCCCCACTTTTTGAAGTCATGAAACTGAAGCTCTGCTTTTTATTTTCTCCTTATCTTCTCCTCTAGTCTTGTCATTTTGGAGCACATTTCTACATCTTGAGAAGAATCATTTACCACATTTTCTAAGGAATCATTTAAAAAAAAACAGTTCCTAGAATAGCAGGGCACATTCTATTTCAAAGATGGTGACTGTCTAGCCAAAACAAAGAGCATTCCTGTTTCTGTAGCCCAAATCTAACACTCCTGTAGAAGCTTATCATTCAAGAAGGAAACTGTAACAGAATGTCTCAGAGAATATAAACATCCTTCTTGATTTATGAGATGTATAAGATATTTGTCTCAATCTCTTGGAATACTGTAGTGTTTTGTTGTATCTTCTTGAAAAAACAAATCTCTGCTGTGGTTAAAATATTAACACTTCAGCCAAATCAAAATACTTCTTATTTCTCTGTATAATTACAAAATCCCCTACTCCCTCACCCACCAACTCCTAGTTTATACATCATGCATTTCTACCTAATTGACTTGTAATGCTTTGCAATTTCACAAACTCAAACGATAATCTCTCATTCTCTTTTCAAGTTATGTAACTTTATATTTTTACTGAAAATAAAGGCAGTTTAAAAACGAGGACTTTGATGTAGAGTTTAAAAGAAAATAAAAAGATTCTTAGTACCCTAATCATTTTTTCATGCTCCTTAAAGAAAACAGATAATACTGCCTTTCTTTCCCACTGTGAGAAAAATATCTGGGAGATTTAAAAAAAGAACATAGTGAGGGAAAAGGATAGAAGGAGAGGGAAGAAAAAAGAAGAGAAAAGAGGTATGGCATAAATCCCCTCCATGTCTCAAATTTGGCATAGGAGCAGACTTTAAAATACATGTAGAAATTAATTATTTGATTCCAAATGTAGGCATATCAAGGCACACACTAAAGAGTCAGATTGTTGCAGTTTTTCCACTGATATTTATCAACTGATTGACATGGGGCAAATGACCTAAGTTTCTGAACCTTAACTTGTTAATATGTAATATGAGTAAAATAATAGTATTTTTCTAACTTTGTAGTTATTTATGGCTATTTTTTCAGCATGTTGAAAGTATATGACACATGGTAGTTCTGTGGTAACTATCTGTGGAATTTATAAAATAATGACATGTAGTTTATAAACTGGCACAAAATAGACATTCCTTAAATTACAGGTATTTTTGGCATTGCTTTGATTCTGTGATTCTACCAATGGATGAGTCCTGAGGCTGTCTATACTTTATCGTATGCTTTATTGCACTTCTTGGTAATCACTGGTTTAGGGAACATTTTAAAGGTAGAGGAAAGATGCATATTGCTTTTTTTTTTTTTTTTAAGGTTTTATTTATTTGACAGAAAGAGACACGGTGAGAGAGGGAACAAAAGTAGGGGGAGTGGGAGAGGGAGAAGCAGGTTTCCCGCCCAGCGGGGAGCCCGATGCGGGGCTCAATCCCAGGACCCTGAGACCATGACCTGAGCCGAAAGCAGACGCTTAATGTCCGAGCCACCCACGTGCCCCAAGATGCATATTGCCTTAACGCCCAACTCAAATTCTTCAATTTGCTGGTATTTCAACTTCACTTGGGATATAAAAAGTTGGGGATCAAAACCAATTACTGAAAGGTTGCATGATTCATCCACTGAGCCTTAGTTTACTATAAGTGCTAATTGAAGCTATTGGACAAACCCTGAATAACAATGTTGGGTAGAAATACTTTTCTGAAGCAAAATGTGTTTATGCTTAATATCATGCCTTTGGCTCTCCCTTGACCAAAGCTGTAGGAGAGTTGAAATCAGGGCTGGGTTGAGTAGTTGAAGAGGAAAGATAGAGATCAATGGGGAGTCTACAACAAGGAGACATATTCTGGAAGTGAGAGCTGCTATATGGAATGGCTTGAATGAATTTGTTCTATCTATCCAAAGCTGTGGGTTCAGTGGGAAGAGATGTAGTGATGGGCTAGGTCAGAGAGTATATTTATTTTTCAGTCTTCTTTTGTCCAACTTGAGGTTGGAGACATAACTTATAAGAAAGCAAGTAGAAGACACTGGGAAACACCAACAGAACTCCTGGCTGAATCTGTCTGGGGACCAAAACCATCAGCCCAAACCATGGAAGCCTATCATGCACTCCATGCACACCTAGAAATTATGTAAATTATGATAGAATAACAGCATTCATGGAAACAGTAATAGCTCATATAAGCCCCTTCCTTCCCATTAAAAATATTTATCATCCAGAGATGTAAGTGACATTACTAATTGCTCCTAATGGAATACTGTGGTATTCCAAATTATGCTGCAGTATAACTAGCCTGCCATTAAATATAGCTCATTCTCTACTCATTCCCTTCCTTCCTTCCTTCCTTCCTTCCTTCCTTCCTTCCTTCCTTCCTTCCTCCCTCCCTCCTTCCCTCCCTCCCTTCCTTCTTTTCTTCCTTCCATTCTGTCCTTCCTTCCATCCTGTCCTTCTTTCTTTTCCTTTCTTCATTTCTTCTTCCCTTCTCCCCTCCTCTGTCTCTTTCTCTACCCCCCTTCTTTCTATTTCTCCTTTCTTCCTCCTTCTTCTCCTTCTTTTTCGCTAAAATAACTTTCTTCTGACATTGTGGTTAGCTTGCTTACATTTTGGGGATCTGATGCCAGACTGCACAGATGCTCAGAAGAGAGATTATTTTCCCCCTACATTTCTGAGTGGAACTGATGCAGCAGGAAATATGAAAACCCCTAAAATCACTCAAGTTTTCCTGGCAGACACTGAGCTCATAACCCTCTAAGAACTATGAAAATCACAGTGCAATATTCCTGATAGGGGAAATCAGAGATTAAATAAAGTCAGATTCATACAGAGCTCTCTTGCATTCTTTTAGGGATCTTTGCTTTTAAACATAGAGACAGACAGGATATTGTTGATTTAGATATTATGAGAAGGTCACATGTTAAAAGTCTTTCTCCCACACATTAAGAAACCCACAAGAAAATATCTTGTTGAAGTTCAATTCCCAATACCTCAGAAAGTCCTATCTTCTTACGGCTTCAATCCCTTGAAACATTCTTACTACCCCAATAGCCACCAAAACCAACAGCTGCTTAGGATGGAATTGACTAAATTCTCAGACAGCTGTTGGGGATAGTTTTCAACCACAAAGAATTGTAAGTTGAAAAGTTCACAGCAAAGTTTTTCCCATTCTCCAAGAGGGAGACTATTATACTTATGATAACCATATAAAAGAGAGATCACTGTGTAAGAAAAAAAAAAAATCATGTTTGAAAGTGGTAAAATCCAATTGTCACAAGAAATTAGCAAATTTTTATTTTATTTTATTTATTTTTTGCTTTATTATTTTTTGTAATTTTTTATGTTCTTTTTTTATTATGTTATGTTAATCACTATACATTACATCATTAGTTTTTGATGTAGTGTTCCATGATTCATTGTTTGCGTATAACACCCAGTGCTCCATGCAGTACGTGCCCTCTTTAATACCTATCACCAGGCTAACCCATCCCCCCAACCCCTCCCCTCTAGAACCCTCAGTTTGTTTCTCAGAGTCCATTTTTTTAAAGATGTGATTCTGACTTGCAAGGAAGCTCTCAGTGCTTTTATTAACTGGTAGTTGAAATACAAATAACATTTCTTAAGTCCATGAACATTTATGTATGTAGAAAATAGGAAAAAAAGAAATCCTGTAATACTGCTTAGTGTTTTGTATATAAGGCAGGTTAAATTATCTGCAGTTATAAAAGCAATATTAAAAAATAATATTTGAAGATTCTAAAGAATGTTCATGATATATTAAATAAAAAGGTTATATGATGGTATGTATAATGGTTTCATTTTATAAGCAAATATATGTGTATATATCTGTTTATATATATACATATATATATCTGTGAATATATATGTAAATAATGGTAATTTCTAGTTAGTAGAATTTAGGGGTAGGTAGCTACTTTTTTTTTCTTCTTACCTTTATTTAAATATATACTCCAATAAACTTGTATTATTCTTAATATATTGTAATACCAAAGTGCTTTAAAAAGACAGTAGCAATGCAAGTCACAGGTGAAGCTATATTTGGAGCAGAAGCCATGGGTCCAGCTGCATTTTCCTAATTGTTATGGGATCTGTGGATTCAAGGTCAGTTTACTGACGTAGTATGTGGCAAATACTCAAGTTAACAGTGTAAGTTTAGGTTTATTTGGGTTCAAGGAGTGTATCTGGAAGTGAGGAAGAGGGGAATTGAGACAGTGAAAGACAGCCAACTAATGCGTGCAATAACAAGTGAACTGATGGTGTGGACAGCTGAAGTTCAGCCCATTGTGGATCTTTTGAGAACCTGCATTGAATGTGCATGAAATTGTACCACTGAGAGGTGAGGGAGCTGTGGTATCTGTCCCGTTTCTTTCCCTCACTGGTTGAGGATCACTCCCAGGGGGTTAAATTTTACTTCCAGTGTGAGCACCACAAAACATCCAGATGACATGTATAGAACACCAACTGCATCCTCTCTGTTAGTGTCATAGGAAGCCTGAATTCAGGAATTAATGTGCTCTTAAGCAGGGGAAGCTAACCCTGCATCAAGACGATGAGATGGGAGAGTAGAAAGCAGATCTTGAGTTCTGATTCTCCTCCTTGCTAGCCCAATGGGCTTTGACAAGCATTGAACATCTCTGGGTCATGATGGTCCTCATCTGTGGAACCTCAACATCACTGTCTACCATCTTTCCCTAAATGAACACCAAACAGAATTGTTATGGAAAGATAAAAAGGAATAAAGCTGTGCCTCACATTTCTACCTCCATTTACCAACTACGATTGGAAAATACAGACCACAAAATTAAAAGTAAATTTGAAACTTGTGCCTGGCACAGAGCCAGGGTTAACAGAATGTCACAGATTTTCTTAGAAATTCAGAATTTCATATTCTCTGTGATAAGACAGTATTATCATCACAGGTCCTAGTCATTGACAGTTTGGTTTCAGGAGATTCCCTAATCTTTAAGTTTTCTGGTCTGTATGGAACCAAAATAAATGAAATTCTCATTAATATTTTATCTGGTTAATATTACTAGATTTCCTCTTTCTTTAATTTCTTTCTCTCCCCCCCCCCCCCCCCCAAGAGAGTGATATTCTTGCAGTGGTTGTTTTTAGTGGACATCCTTGTAAATTCCATTTACTCCCTGCAGGGGGAGAATGTGACCTTCAGGTCTGTGAGGAAGCGTCCAGCTCTCTTCCTTTCAGGGCCCTCAAAGTTGTCAGCCTTTCCCACCTCACCCCCAGGCTCCGTTTTGCACGTGCAGCCACACTCACCACATTGGGGCTCAGCTCATCTCTCGTGGCTGGCATGCTGCCAACACTGCTTTGAACTGTGGAAAATCTGAGACGTGCTTCATAGCTTTTTATATAGCTTGGTTTGATACCAATAACTCTTTGAGTGTGGATGTCAAGGCAACAAGGCTGCAGCTCCCAAAGAAAGAAAAATAATAATACAATAAATCCCCAAAGATTATAAGTGAATAATCTGTGAAATGCTCCAAAGAATTTTCCTATTGTTTCTCAGTGTGTTTCTCAGAGGGCCTTGTTAATTAAGGTTCAGGACCAAGAAGTGAATCTGTCATCAAGTCACCATTCCTCCTACACGCATAACAAATTGCTCATATAAACTGTCCCCAAATCTCATCATCTCTCACCTCCCTCCTCCAGGAACTTCAAAGAAGCATGCTGCTATACTCGCCTGCTGTTCCATTATGTGAGACGCACAAGTGGGCTTTTGCTGTAATTTTCAAATATTTATGAGAGCAAGATTAGGGGCAGAACCAAACGGATCTGGGAATGTATCTTTTGAATTAATAGTTTCAGCATTTGATTGGGATGGAGGAGCAGGGAGGTAGGTGGAGAAAAGTGGGGGATGGTGGGGGACAGTGACCCCTCCCAGGTTTACACAATAAGGTATCCATTGCTGTTAGGGTAATTTCTCCACAGAAGCTGCTAACCAGAAGAGCCAAACCTCAGGCTCAGATCACTTCTCTTCTGAAATCACAGCATCCACAACGGCTCAGCATTTGGTCTGTGTGTATTTTCTTCCCCCAAAGGCCCTCAGAGAGAGAAAAAAAAGGCACAGATAAGCTTTAAATAAATGGAGCCATGCCAAAGAATCCAGCATAGTCATTTGTCTTTGGTACTTAAACAGAGGAGAGTAGGAAATTCTTGGAGTTAAGCTTAGGCTGAGCAGAACAATGTCAATTCAAAATAATTGGAATTTATTACCATAAACTAAATAGAATAGGCAAGTGTTTTCTTACTCCATTCTAAACTTTTCTTTTGTTGTAGTTACTCCTATCAAAGTGTAGAAGGAAATCTATATATTATCAAATTTAGAACCATCTTGAGGGAATTCTGTGAACTGTATTCAAGCTGTGATACTTGGCTTTTTTTTTTTTTTAAACTTTCTCCATGATTGCCCACCTTGCCCTTAATTCTCCATCATTCAGCTCTCTTTTGATTTATCCCTGTTAACAATTTCCCATTCTTCCTTAGCAGCATGGCATGGCAGCAAAGACACTGAGTACTAAAATTGAGAGATGTAAGTGTATATAATGTTAGGTTATGACCCCAAAATTCATATGTTCATGTCCTAAACTTCAGTACCTGAGACTTTATTTGGAGATAAAGTCGCTATAGAGGTTATCAACTTAAAGTAAGGTCCTTAGGGTGGACCCCAATCCAACATGACCGGTGTTCTCTTAAGAAGGGGAAATTTGGACACAGGCATGCACACAGGGAGAATGCCACATGAACATGAAGACAGCCATCTACAACCCAACGAGGGAGGCCTGGAACAGAGCCTTCCCTCACTGTCCTCAGGAGGAACCAACTCTGCCAACACCTTGATTTCATACTTCCAGCCTCCTGAACTGTAAGACAGTCCACCCCTGTTGTCTACACCATCTCATTTATCGTATTTTGTTACAGCAGCCCTAGAGAACTATCATATCTAAAGATAAGGTATTTTGTAGGTAACCTGAAGCATGCCAGTTTTTGCCTCTGGACCTTTGTTTACTTAAGTACCACAGAAAATAATTCTTCCTGCTTCATCTAATTTAAAGGGAGTAGCAAAGCTTGGGTAAGATAATTGGGTAAAAATATCTGCAAGCATATGCTACTGTATATACCACTTGAGGCAAGTGTCACAATAGGTGTCTTTATGAGTAAAATTGGATGGTGTTAAAGATTATCATTTTATACCCAAGTATCTGAAATTTTGTATCATTTGTTTCCATGGTCCAGAGACCATATTAAACTGCAAATAATCTTCCTAATAACATGAGGAATAGTTTGGAGGCCAGGGCAATCGTTAAGATAGAGAACTGGGAACTGAAATAAAATAACAGACACAGTTATTTCAGAATAGTAGTGACAGAACATTCAACAATTAATGGAGAAAATAAAGTTAATTATCATGAGGTAACTTGAACAACATTACCTTTAAAAGCCTGGCTCTGGATTCTAACCTGTACCTGCATCTAGCTCACATATATCTGCCTATAGTATCCAGAGTCCCATATTTCAAGAATGAAGATAATCACAAGAATTACATCAGTTATCTTTATACTCATTGAAATGCACGAAGTATTTTTAAAGCTCCTGTGGGTTACCTATCTGATGATTGGAGGCAAGGTCCATGGGGAGTGGAACATTGCTTTTTTTTTTACCCCAAGGGAAGAGAATTCATGCTTAATGAGAGTGCAGTGCATGCTCATCAAAGGCATGAAGAGAAATGAAAGGAAGGGGAGGAGAAGGGAGGGGAAGGAAAAGGAGGGGCGGAGAGGGAAATAAACAGCAGGAATTATTTAAACCCAATTTCAAAGATGGATTTCCTTGAGCCCACGTTTCCACTGAAAGGGTTTGCTTTCATCCTCAATCTTCAAGAACTACTCAAAATCCCCCTAAAAATTAGGTATGCATTCTTCTTGACAAAAAGTTTCAAATGGATAGACTAACATTTCCTTGATCAGATTGAGAAATGTAAATGGTATTTTTGCATATATGTATATTCTCTGCTACTTGATATGTCGTATATTTTCAAAAAGAGCCAATATTTTATTGCCTTAAACTTTTTATTAAAAGACATCAATATATTCATGATAAGTGTTTATGAATTAAAAATAAATATGATAATATGTATTTTCATTAGCAAAATAATTTTATTAAACAACTAATATTGCAAAACAAGATCCTCCTGTACCATTTCCTTAAGGAACAGCAAGCTGACATAATTACAGACCTGTAGGGCAGAACTCACTGCTGGAAGGTATTCCTAGAGCACACTTTTATGAGCGGGAACTGGGCAGAGAAGCAATTCAACAACATGAAGAAGGTAACCCTTGTAGCTTTTCTTCAAAAACTGTAAGAGAAGGATTAGTGAGGAGGATGTTATGGACTCTTTCTACACAATGGGTGAAGTGTTGGAACTCATTACTCTTCCTCTTCCACTTTGGTTTAATTTGTTTCCTACACCAATAAGTGCTGACTTTGGTTCTAAACCCACTTGCCAATACTGAAACAGCTTAGATGCTCTCAACTGTCATGTTAACTCAGCCAAACTGTCATTTGCAGGAACCTTTGCAAATTTACTTTATATTGAGCTGGTAGCATCTGACTAATTTCTCCTAATACTGCATAGCAGCTATAACCACTTTTGCAGAGCACATTAGCCTCGTTTAACTGGCATCATAAATAATAAATTCAAACTGCTGGGAATTGGCTTATATTCCATATTACTTTTTGATGTATTTTTGGAATCAGGTACAATATTTCATACTAATGATTCTGCTAAACCCAGAGGCTTTTGTCTGTTATTCTTACATCCTAACCAAATATTTTAAAGAAATAATACATCAGTCACTCTTTTCTTATATCCCCAATGTTCCAAAGTTGTCTCCAGGAAATAGAAATGCACACTTATCTAACAGTTCTTTGGCAGGTGGTTTGAATTGAGCCCTGGGCTGACTTTTCAAATCCTCTTCAACCCATCCCCACCACTATCTCCCTTTATCTAGATTAACATTGTGGGCTTGGCATCAAGATCTAAGGAATTCTCAAACTTTTATCAAAGAAACAAAATAAATGCAGCACTTAAAAGAGACCCAAAAAATAAATTGCTTCCTACAAATTGAGCATCAATTCTGAGCACAACCACTTACTAAAGTGTAGAGAAGAAGCGTCCTGACTTAATTTTGCTCTAGTGATGGTGAGCTGGGAGTAATATGTGCCTAGGAGATGCCCTTTAAAGAGATAAAAAGTAAATAAGGAAGGTGCCTTTTGAAGAGGGAACTTCATAAAGAGAATCAATTAACATTGTAATATGGGTTATAGCAATATGAAGGGTTGAAATCAATAGTGTAGGAGTTTTAAAATGGTCACTCATGAATACCAGCTATTAGGTTAAGGAAAATATTTATTTAAGAAGATTATTAAGTAAAAGAGCTGAAGAAAAGGATAAGGAAAGCAAATGGCGCCAGTCCTTCACCCCAACTACATGTTCCGCACTCTCTGGGGACGAGATCAAGATGGAGGATGTTGGCTGTGGATCTGGATTTTTATGGAACAGTTCAGCAGCATGAGTTGTTGGGCACATTTATGGCACATCCAGCAGCTCTTGTCCGGTCCCTGTTGTGTGGTTTGGATTTGTCTTTCAGGGGGTTTTCTTAGAGTGGAATTGATCATGAGGCATCACAACATCCCCATCCTGTCTGCAGACCTGCTAGCATCCTTAACTTACAATGTTCCACACACTCCCACTCTCAGCTCCTGATCTTATTCCATGTACTTTAAAATTAAATCCTAGGAAACAAGAATCAAGGAATCACTTGTCCAGCTACATAACCTTACTTCAGAAGAGAATATTTAGTAATACCAATGAAAACTGTTTCTTTTGTGTATATTTGTGTGTAGTTTCACACTGAGTTTGGTACAGAGGGAGGACTCTGTATGAAAACTTGTTATGGCTAAAAATGTTGAGGAACTCAGTTGGAGAACTAGGAACCTAAAAACTACATCTCCCGTTCTCCCTTGCCTGTTGGCTTATTGTTAGGTTCTATCAGCAAGAAGCCCTGGGTGCACAGCCAGCTCATCTAACAAGATTGGCTCATCCCCCACACAAGCTGCCTGAGAAAAGACATGTTCATTTCCATGTGTGAATGCTATTTACCTCAATCTTTCCTTCTGTATGAGTTATCTAGCACACAAAAATATTTAAACACACACACACACACACACACAAAACTTACTGTCAGACAGTCAAAGCAATAACAGAACCAGACTCAGAGGTGACACCAGTGTTGGAACTACCAGACAAGGAATTTTATGTAACTGTGATTGACATGTTAAAAGATCTAATGGGAAAGTGAACCCTGTGAAGTGATGGCAGATTTCAGAAAAGAGAAAGAAACTGCCAGAGACAGAGCCGGGAATTAGTTAAAGCAATAAGTACACGTTTTAAATAGTAATATACTAGTGCAATGGGAAGAGGACCCAGCATGAACTGAACTGAAATTTGCTTTGAACAGAGGTGACTAGCGTTTTATAGGAACAAGGAGGACGTAGGGAAGAGGGTAAGTGAATGCTCAGCAAAGTCAGGAAAGTGAGAAAATACAGAAAGTTGGTCAGTGTAAATGCTGACTTGTGTCTGTTAGCTGGTGATTATCAACCTTAGGATTCTATCCTCACACAGATAGGAAACAGAGCCTCTATCCTTCCTGATGAGTACATTTAATTTTTTTAAGGATTATTTTATTTTATTTTTTTTATTTATTCATTTTTAAGGAGGCTCCACACCCAACATAGGTTTGAACTCACATCTCGAAATCAAGAGTCACATGCTCTGCTAACTGAGCCAGCCATGTGCCCCTGATGAATACATTTTAAAGGAATGGCTTTCAGATCCTTGAGAAAGACACTCCTGCTGTTTTAGGACATATGTATATATATATATATATATATATATGGAGGATATATATATATATATATCTCAAAAGGAAAGAGGAAGATTTCACCAAAAAAGTGGGAGGGGCGCAGAGTAACGCCACTAGAGTTTGGTCAAGGATAGGGTCTTTGTCAAACTATTTTTTAAAAAAGTCAAATGCAAATGAAAAAAATTTATTTTTTTTTACTTTTTATATTTTATTTTTTATTTAAATTCAATTAATTAACATATAGTGTATTATTCAAAGGTAGAGTTCAGTGATTTATCAGTCTCATATAATACCCAGTGCTCATTATGTAACATGCCCTCCTTGACAGGAAATGACAAAAATTTCACAACATGATATCAGAGGTGGAGAAAACTTTTGAGGGATCGTTAATAGAGAAGACATTGTCAAGAAATAATGAATAAACACTATCAAAATTTTTTAAGCAATGAAAGACTAAGGATCAAAGAAATTCAGAGAACCCTAAAAAGGGTTACATTTGCATATGTAAAAATGAAACTTCTGAAGACAATAGCACAAAGGATGGAAGGGAAGCATTGTTAATATACTATCAGGATACTACACTTCAAGGGGTATACAACTACTTGAAGGCAAATGGTGATAAGTTAAGATGTCCATTGTAAAACCTAGGGCAATCACTAAAATAACGTAGCAGAAGATGTATAACAGTTAAGTAACAAATGAAGATAAAGTAGAATTAAAAAAAAAAAACTGCTCGGGCGCCTGGGTGGCTCAGTTGGTTAAGCGACTGCCTTCAGCTCAGGTCATGATCCTGGAGACCGGGGATCGAGTCCCACGTTGGGCTCCCTGCTCAGTGGGAAGTCTGCCTCTCCCTCTCTCGTGCTCTCTCTCTCTCATTCTCTCTCTCAAATAAATTAAAAAAAAATCTTAAAAAAAAAACTGCTCAACTCAAATTAATCAAAAAGCAGGCAGATAAATAGGAAAAACAATGAAAGAGGGCGCCTGGGTGGCTCAGTCATTAAGCGTCTGCCTTCGGCTCAGGTCATGATCCCAGGGTCCTGGGATCGAGTCCCACATTGGGCTCCCTGCTCCGCGGGAAGCCTGCTTCTCCCTCTCCCACTCCCCCTGCTTGTGTTCCTACTCTCGCTATGTCTCTCTCTGTCAAATAAATAAATAAAAAATCTTTAAAAAAAAAAAAAAAGAAAAACAATGAAAGAAAAAATCCCACAAGTGACAAATAGAGATCAGCAAGGTAATAGATTTAAATCTCATAATAAGAATTATGTTAAATGTAAATGATCTAAGTATCCCAAACCAAAGCCATATTGCCAGTATGCATAAAAAACAAGGGGCAATTATATGCTATCTGAAAGAAACCCGTCTTATAAATAAACATATATATGGGTTAAGAGTAAGGGAATAAGTTCCACATTCCCTAGGTTGTAAAAAGCTGGAAAGGCTGTAAACTTAATGACAAGAAAACAAAACAAAACAAAACAAAACTACCAGGACTACCTTCTTTTTAAACTCACACAGCTGAGGTTGCAGGGCAAACAAGTAGCCGAAGAGCCAAGGAAAGACAAACCTAAGTAATGAGATAGGAGTTGTGCCTGAGCCCTGGCAGAGCACAGGAGGAGGAGATGCTGCTGGACATAGAGAGTGTATAAAGTTTCACTAAAATATTTAATGCTGATCCCTAGTATAGGTTCCCTGGATAAGAGAAAACTTCCAGGATCCCCAGAATCAGGGACTTTGAAAACACTCATGGTCCCTGAATTCCACTGAGTGCTCATAAGAAAACCTTGGACTACATTGGAGACCAGAGAAAACTTGTCTTAGCAGAGTAGACATCAAAAAGTGAATTGGCTGCCACTGCAGGAAAGGTATAAATCCTACTGAATCTTATTCCTCCATAGAAAAAAGCCTTGTGCTTCTAATGAAGGGTAGTAAGTCCTGTAACCTCCCAGACTCATGTGAAGAATCCTTTGCAACTGGAGTAAGAATGAAAACAAAAAAGACCTCTCTCTACTGTAAGAAAAAGGCAGGCTGAAATTCTGGGATTAGAATTCTATGCCAATGCCATTACACCCTCCTGCCACTGGGGGAGGATCAGGAAATTGTTTCTGAACAGGATCTGCTAAAACTACAAGCCAGGAGATGGGCAGGGCCACTGAGAAAGCTTTGTACCTGATATGTAGCCAAACAGAAGTTCTTTGTGACTCAGAGGCACTGGTAAACCAAAAGCTTAGGGCGGAGGATTATTTAGGAATCCTCAGGCACACCAGGTTACACCTAAGCAGAAGGCAAAGCTAGCAAAATTTTAGGCTGGTGATATATGAAGATAACTAAAGTAACAACCAAATCCAAACCGAAATATAAGGGGTATAAACAAATCAAGGTACAGATTGCCAGATTCTATTTTTTAAAATCTGTATGACATATACAAGACTCACTTTATATATAAAGACAGATCTAGGGTAAAATGAAAAGATGGGAAGGGATATGCCAAGCAGTCTTACTCAAAAGAACACTAGATCTTCTTTATCCACTCATCTGTCGATGGACATCTTGGCTCTTTCCACAGTTTGGCTATTGTGGACATTGCTGCTATAAACATCGGGGTGCCCATACCCCTTCGGATCCCTACTTTTGTATCTTTGGGGTAAATACCCAGTAGTGTAATTACTGGGTCATAGGGTACTTCTATTTTCAACTTTTTGAGGAACCTCCATACAGTTTTCCAGAGTGGCTGCACCAGCTTGCATTCCCACCAACAGTGTAGGAGGGTTCCCCTTTCTCCGCATCCCTGCCAACATCTGTCGTTTCCTGACTTGTTAATTTTAGCCATTCTGACTGGTGTGAGGTGGTATCTCATTGAGGTTTTGATTTGGATTTCCCTGATGCCGAGCGATATTGAGCATTTTTTCATGTGTCTGTTGGCCATTTGGATGTCTTCTTTGGAAAAATGTCTGCAGCCATCAAAAGGAATGAGATATTGCCATTTGCAATGACGTGGATGGAGCTGGAGGGTATTATGTTGAGCAAAATAAGTCAAACAGAGAGAGACATGTATCATATGATCTCACTGATATGAGGAATTCTTAATTGCAGGAAACAAACTGAGGGTTGCTGGAGTGGGGGGTGGGGTGGGAGGGATGGGGTGACTGGGTGATAGACACTGGGGAGGGTATGTGCTCTGGTAAGCGCTGTGAATTGTGCAAGACTGTTGAATCTCAGATCTGTACTTCTGAAACAAATAATGCAATATATGTTAAGAAAAAAAAAGAAGAAGAAGGTAGTGGGAGGGGAAGAATGAAGCGGGGGAAATCGGAGGGGTAGATGAACCATGAGAGATGATGGACTCTGAAAAACAAACGGTTCTAGAGGGGAGGGG
Organism: Neomonachus schauinslandi; assembly: GCF_002201575.2. Classification (NCBI taxonomy): domain Eukaryota; kingdom Metazoa; phylum Chordata; class Mammalia; order Carnivora; family Phocidae; genus Neomonachus; species Neomonachus schauinslandi. The sequence continues at coordinate 18,658,336 of NC_058411.1, forward strand.
GGTGGGAGGATGGGTTAGCCTGGTGGTGGGTATTGAGGAGGGCACATTCTGCATGGAGCACTGGGTGTTATGTACAAACAATGAATCGTGGAACACTTCATCTAAAACTAATGATGTAATGTATGGGGATTAACATAAGAATAAAATAATAATAATAATAAATTAAAATGATGGTGTTAATGTGAAAAAAAAGAACACTAGAATGGTTATATTAATGTCAGAAAAAATAGATTTCAAAATAAGAAATATTACCTATTAAAGAGAGAGAATACACAATGAAAAAGGAGAAAAGGAGTCAATTTTCCCAGAAGGTATAACAATCCAATGAATGTATCTTAAAAACAAAGCCTTAAAATACATGAAACAGAAGCTATTAGAATATAAAGGAAAAAATAGATAAATCTACAACCATGCTTGTAGCAAGGTTTTTCTCTGAGTAATTGATACAAAAGAAAGAAAGGGAGAAAAAGAAAGAAGAAAGAAAGAAAGAAAGAAAGAAAGAAAGAAAGAAAGAGAAAAAGAAGGAAGAAAGAAAGAAAGAAAGAAAGAAAGAAAGAAAGAAAGAAAGAAGG
>NC_058411.1:18658917-18712320 GCF_002201575.2 Neomonachus schauinslandi
TTTCTTTCTTTCTTTCTTTCTTTCTTTCTTTCTTTCTTTCTTTCTTTTTTCTTTCTTTCTTTCTTTCTTTCTTTCTTTCTAAAATGTGACCCACAATATGTTTTCCACCTGACAACTGGTTGTTACCAAAAACTTAATAATGGACACTAATTAAATTATAATTGAATTTGAAATCATTTTTTTCCTAAAATATCAAATGATTTTCTCAACTCCCTTTGGTCAACTATGGATTAAAACATCCATGTAAATTCTGTAAAAAAATATTAAGTTAATATTAAATCTTATTATGTGTCTATTATCATGCATTTCCAAAGTCCATCTCCATGTTCCTTAAAGACAATTAAGGTATCCTCTGATGTACTCACTTGAGCCTGTAATGATCCGTTAACTTATATTAATATATACTGTTTCTTGAACGAAATTTTGCTCACCACAAACACGTATAATATCCAGATGGCTAGAGTTGTTGTCAACTAAATTTCTTTCATAAACTAGCAAAGTGTTATAGACTTTATAGTCACTTGGTAAAATATTACTTAAAGAATGACTTCTAGGATAAATTAATAATAATTAGGTTTAAAAGCTTTATGACTAAAACTTTCTTATGAATGGTAAATGAGGCATTAATTTAGAAATATTTACTAAAATGATTGGATTGGGCATAATGTTTGGCATGTGGCAATTGTAAGAGTACCCATAGAAACACGGAGAATATGACAATATTTTGGAGTTTTAAAGTTACTCACTTCCATTTTCCCCATGTTTTTGAACTTCACAATATCTGGAATACATTGACATTCAACACTTGGTCAAAAAAGTGCTGATCTCCAGCTGGTATATTTTGCCCTCATTTATACTTAATTCATCAAAATACGCTTTCATAGTATCTCTTTGATTTGAATAATGGCTTTTTGGTAATCGTGGAAAGTTTGAATGGGAACATGACAGTGTGCCAACAGTTCTTAGAATATGGTTCACTTTTTCAGAATCTTTAAGAAGGCTACAAATTAAAGAACCCTCCACCATCACCCCAGTGTGATCAGAGACTTTTCACCAGTCATGAATGCCCAAGTCAGGCTCCACTCAGGGCAACTCTGATTCAGAATGCAGAGTGTAGGCGTTTTTAATTGAACTGATGGAAATGGTTGGCAGGGTAATGGTTGTAATTGTTCACCATTTCACATAGAAAAGAATTTGCTCAGTAAATAGGAGGCTTTGTTTCCAACCTAATTTAATGGAAACACAGAAGGTACAAGAAAGTAATGTGCCAACTGACATTGGGTGTAAAATAAGGCATTTCAGAGACTTTTTGTGCAAATGTCCATCAACTGACATCTGTCAAAGCAAACTCCAGGGATGGCTTCAGAGCATATCCATTTGCCAGCAGCAAATATTTCGTGAGCTCCACTCTCTGAGGAACAGTGTCGGTTTGTTTTGCAGGGTGAGCGTTTGAAATAACCCATTTTCCAAAAACCCCAAACTACTACCTAAACACCACATAGCCTGGTTATACAGTAAAAGGAACAGACTTTTATGCATATGGATACCAATCTTTAGACTAATTGAGAGGCTATAGCAGCACATGAGAGAAGACTCATGTGACACAGTATGTTTTATTGTAGCCTGGATAAAGGCATTAAGGCCTAAAGAACATTACTTCCATCAAATACATAAACTTAAATGGGCTCCAAGCTGCCTGCCATGCACTCCATTAAAGCATCTTTTGTGTTTATACTTCTGTTGGCTGGCCTGATTTCGATTTCAATTTCTCTAAGTGTCATAAAGTCTTGTGGAACGTAAAACTACAAAACTTAACTGTATTCTATAATTTTGAGTTCACTCTTCAGAACAGTCAGGAGGAAGAAGTTCTGATACTGTGTCCTTAGGGAATGACATAACTATATTTTTGTATATCTTTGTTTGCAGTAATTGTCCTGTGGAGTATCTATTTTGTGGATAATCTTTGGCAAATTTAAATTTCCAGTGTTCTACAGAGTATAAACCTCTACCTTTCTCCTCCCCCCCACCCCGCCCCCCCCCCGAACTCAGGGCAGAGATTTAGAAGCAAATATACAAAGAGTGCCATGCTGGTGACTACCTCAAATAGAACATCACAGTGGTGACATTACATGAAACACTATATAAAGGTTTCTAAAATTTAACTTTGAGAAAGATATCTAAATCTATGCAATCTTTGAAAAAAATGTTGATTTGTGACTCAGGATTGTTTTTTTTTTTAACTTGAGTATAATTAACATATAGTGTTATATTTGTTTCAGGTGTACAATATAATAATTCAGCATTTTTATACATAACTGTTTATCATGATAAATTACTCTTAATCTCCTTTATCTATTCCACCCATCCCCCCACCTCCCTTTTGACAACCATCAATTTGTTCTCTGTATTTAAAAGTCTGTTTTTTAGCTTGTCTTTTTTGTTTGTTTGTTTGCTTACCTGTTTTGTTTCTTAAATTCCACATATAAGTGAAAGTAAATGGTATTTGTCTTTCTCTGACTGACTTTTTTCACGAGGCATTATGCTTTCTAGATCCATCCATATCAGTGGAAATGGCAATATTTCATTCCTCATTATGGCTGAGTAATATTCCACTATATAGGTGTGTATATAAGTCTTGTTTATCTATTCACTTATCTACTCTATCTATGGATACATGAGGTGCTTCCATATCCTGGCTATTATAAGTAATGCTGCAATAAACATAAGGGTATATAAATCTTTTCAAATTAGTGTTTTCATTTTCTTTTGGTAAAATTATTATTATTTGGGAAAATATTTTTAATTCATTTTTAAGTTCACAAAAGTATTGAGTTTTCTATAACCTGTGAAATTTTACACTTGGCATGTACCAAGCATCTTATCCAACTCTCCTTTTAGTATATAAAAAAATTAAGGCCAATTTCAGCTAAGTGAATGTCTTTATACAAGGTTATATATCAGAATATTCAAAGTTACTAAGTATATTATAAGAAGGTTATAATGATGTTGAGGTATTGATGGCTTTATTATTATTATGTCCAGATATCAGAGATAAAAATCCAATTCCCTTACATTTCTTTATTCACCGCCATATTCTTTTTGAATGCAGGTTCATAAGTGCAGACTGTATCAAGATCAGCACTATACAGTTTTTCCAAATATAAATGACTTCTGGTTTATCTGCTGTTTAGATTATGTAACTTCAACTCCTACAGTAACAGTGGTGCTTAAAAGGTAACTTTATGAACATATAAATGAATGGTTTCAACTTAAAGAACCATTCAGAATTCACTCATTGAAAAAAACTGAGTGATTATACTGATATTCGCTGTTGATTCAGTATCTCTTTTTTTCTAAATACTGTGCTAACCACTTTGCAAATGAAGACTTTAATTACTACAACTCTTCTTGTTTGGTGTTTTATGCAAACAATAAATAAGTAAATAAATAAATAAGTAAATAAATCAGTAAATAAATGGTAGGTAGATAGGCATTTTTGCTTTACAGATGATGAGACTGAAGATATCACTTAGTGAGAACACATCTCTCTATCTCTCTCTCTCTTTTTTTTTTTTAAGAAAGGGAGAGAGAGAGATGGAAGGGGTGGTGGGGGGGGGTAAGAGGGAGATTGTAACCTGAGCTAAAATCAAGAGTGGGGCACTTAAACAACTGAGCCACCCAGGCACCCCAAGAACTCACCTCTCTGATTTCTACTCCCATATTCATTCTACTCTGATGTACTTCACACAAGTCGTATTATTCTAGCATCAGTAACTTGACTGTTTTGATCTAATTCTTCTGTCCTTCTTTCTTTCTTTTTGTACACGTGCAACCCATGCGATCTTTTGGTTAGCGTAGTGTGTAGGGGGTCATGGTTTCAATTTTATGGTTAGTTAGCAATACTTGGATCCTCACCTCTGTCAGCTGTGAACCACATGAGGGGCAGAGTGAGGGATTTCAGCCTAGTGCTACTCTTTCACCCTCCCTGGGCTCCTGAAAGAATATCCCAGCAAATGCTCTTTTGATGTTGACCTACACATCTGCTTTCTTATAGAAGTCCATGTGCAGTAATGATTTTACACAACAAAATATTGAAAGGCCGAGATCTCAGTTCTCATCTTTCCTTTTTGGGAATTGAAATGAGTCAAGGGACAAATCTTTTTCTGACCTCTGTGTGAACATTCTGGGTTACATTCTCCATGGTGGCCTGGCTTAAATCTAATAACTCACGCATTTACCCACTGGATATTCTTTTTATGATTTTTTTTAAAATACTTTACAAATACTTTTTTTCATGCTGACCTGAACTCACTTTGGACCTCTGTAGTGATGGGCTCATAATAACTGAAAAAAAAAAAAGAGCCACAATATATTTGTCTCAAAGGTGTCATTCATACCCCATGAACAAGTTTGCAGATTGTTTTTATAATAAAATCCTGTTCTCAACATGACACTGTCTGCTTTAGGAATCCCAATGTCAAAAGTCAAGATTATTATGCAGCACTTAGCACATCAATACTTTGAGGCTTGACCCCCAAAGGATAGTAGTCATCAACTAAGAAACATGGCTCAGATAACAAAACTAACAGATGAAAACAGTACTAAGAGTCTTGTTTACTGACTGTGCCACTATTGGTCCAGAGAACAAAACCCTAACACACAAAATACACATGTTGAAGTCAAGCTTGGCTCTTTCATAACTGTTGAGTCAGGGGATCAGTCTTTTCTTAGATCCTGATAACATGCCACTTTCTCTGTGCACAGTCACCTATGTGACCTACCCCCAAGCTGAAGATTTTAGCACAGGGATCTCACACAAAAACTGCTATAGCTGCAGATCTCATCTGATAATAAGAGAAAGGACAGACTCTAGACTGAGAATAAGGAGGAGAAGTAGTAACAGACCTGTGCTAAAGCCAAGTGAACTTGACAAAGTAGGTCAAAGTTATAAAATATATCTGATCAAAATTCATTTCACTGATCTATCAAAATCACAGGGTTGAGAAATGATCTACATCCCTCACGAAGTTAACTGTTTACAGCACACTTAAATATGTATTATCCCATTTATTTTAAACCTCACAACCACCTAATGTGGTAGGTCTTATTATACAAATGTAAGCTGAATGACAGATACTCCTCTCATAGATCTCATTTTAACTTGCTGAGCAGCCACTAACTCCAGGTCTTGTGTAAATGCAAAGCCTGTCTTCTAATTTTCCAAGCAACTTATTTTCCTGTGGTGGTCTCTGAATCCCAGACCTTTGGAGTGTATATATTCTTTTGTGTTTTACCTTATGCACTCATATCTCAGTTTAGGCTTTCCCAGAAGCAGATGATGAGACAAGAATTTACGGGCCAAAAATTTTGGTGAGAGTTCATCCAAGAGAATACTGATAGGGAAATGAAAAAGTGGGGTAGGGTGGAAAAGCCAATACAGTTTATGTAATAGAGCCAATTACCCTTGTGGACAACCAGAGCTCAATTCTGCTGAGGGAATCCTTGGAGACAGAGCAGAATATTCCTGAAGAGTTGCCAGCCAACGATCAGAACACTAAGGTATTTTTTTCAAGATCCTGGGCTACTTCCAAGGGCACTAACTCCCTAGCATTTCCAGTCTGCCATGTATATTGGTTGACAGTGTTCCTGAAGCCAGTAAAAGTAAATCCCTCTGTACTGCAGAGATTTTAAGTGCTTGCAATGTTAGTTGTAGAAGTAAATGCAAAGAGGGCATCGGTGAGAATCTGGATACTTTTGCCTTGCCTCCCAGGTTCTGATGAGCTATGTTCAGAGTGAATGATTTTTGCTTTAACTGATTGAAATAATGAGATTGATAGCTAACCATAGCATATTCTTCAGATGAATTTAAAAATAATAGTCATTCACACTGGCCAATTTGTGAGCTGAAAATACTTAAAATAAAAATGGGAGCGTCATAAACAAGGCCATGTCATAGAATATGCAGCATCATGTGAGCCGCCCTCTCAAGTTCTTCTCCTCATTGACTTGATCCCTCCCTCTCTCTGTCGCAGAATAAATCCTTCTTCTTACTCTTGCTAGCAGAGGTGACAGTCCTCTCTCTTTTTTTATTTATTGTATATTCCCCTGGAGTCTTTTTCTTATGAAAAAAAATATTTCCAACAGATTTAGTGCTTTCCCCTAAGAGATACGCCACTAATAATATTTTCTTGGAATTCTTCATGGTAGTTGGGCAGATAAGGAAACTGAGGCAGAGGTGTCCCTATTAATTTGTCTGCTCTTATAAAGCTAAGAAATATCAGAGGTCTTCTGCTTCTAGAGCCTACGATTCCTCCCCCCATGAGGCTGCTTTTCATCATGGGTTAAGCAATGTAGATAAATGTTGAACAGGACTCAGATGTGAATCAGAGCTACTTTACCTTCTCCTGCCCCACCTTGCCAAAGAGGTATCTGGGGGATCAGAATGATGGAAAGTAGCTCCTAGTCAGGATGGATAAAAGCCTAGAACTGAGCCCTACTTGACTCTCAATGATGCTTATATGGCCTATGTGTCCTTATGTTTGGATGTTATAGGTCAACCTTACTTGAGAGCTTTGGTGGTTTTATTCTCCTCCCACTTCTAGTTAGATTTCAAGATGAGGGTCAGGAAGCATGGTTTTATAAGGGAATGGTAAGGTTTTTCAGGGACAAAATAAAAGCTAGCTTAATGCATTTTTAAAATGTTACAGAGGGGCACCTGGGTGGCTCAGTCATTAAGCGTCTGCCTTCGGCTCAGGTCATGATCCCAGGGTCCTGTGATCAAGCCCCGCATCAGGCTCCCTGCTCCGCGGGAGGCCTGCTTCTCCCTCTCCAACTCCCCCTGCTTGTGTTCCCTCTCTCACTGTCTCTCTCTCTCTGTCAAATGAATAAATAAAATCTTTTAAAAAAATAAAATGTTAAAGAAAGTTCTTTTCAGTTATCTAAGAAATTTTAAGCTTTTACTCCTAGCCTATGATTGTCAAATTATGGATTAGAAACTTTTCATGAAAATTATGTTTTTTAGTCTTTATCGTGATATTACTTATATTTCACATTTTGGGGGAGAATGCAAAAGAATGCATTACCCTCACTGTGAACGATCAACACAGGTGTGATGGTAGGAGAGTATCCCCATAATTGTACCCCTGTGACCTTGTACTTATTCCCATAGACCATCTAGGCAAGGGTTCTCATGGCAGTTAATCTGAGTCTTGGAGGAACTCCTGTGATCCCTTGAGATAGGGAGAGCACAGGAAGCCTGCGAGGAGCTGCGAGGAGACAATCTCTCACTCTCGACCCATTCTTGCCTGGGAGGCTGCCCTAAGAAACTTTCTCATTGCCTTTAGGTTTCTACTGAATATGGGCTTTCTGCCCCACAGAGTAAAGCAGCAAGACCTATAGCCTCTTGGCTGCAGTCTAGATTTCCCTCCTCAGCAGGAGGACACATCCCACAGCTTGTATTGCAGTCATCCTGTGCAATGGGATGGTACGTGGGACAGGAACTGGGTGGCCAGCACTTTTGTCAATTCTTCCTTTCGCTGTAAGCTAGAAACGACCTGAATATAAAAGTGCCTTGTTGTATCTTTACCAGCCAATCAGGCACGCCTTAGTATCAACTTTGTCTTCTGTTGTGTGCTTGATAGTGATAAGCTTTTGATAAGGAAAGCCTCCCATCATTTTCCAAGACCCCTGCTGAGAAGCAGCACTTCATTTTCAGAGTTACTGATGTTTTATGGTATTCCTGAAAAAAATAAAATGTTTAGCATATCCCTTTATTGGCAGGGAGAACTTTAATTTTATTGAAATTCTTGAATTTAGCAAAGATTTACATGGTTCTTTTGCCTTCACCAGGAATTCCTCTTAAAATAGAATGATAGTATTTACTCTGGGGAACTCTTATATGAAGAGATTGTTGAATGGAGCCAAAATTACTGCAGGGGCATGCACGTGAACCTTTGCTAATGAAAACATTGTGACATCTGCATGCACGCTAACTTGCAGGTACCAAATCAAAGTCCACCTTCTCAAACTAACTACTCTGCTTTAAAATTCCTTTTTATATAGAAGCCCGGCTATTTAATGTGGCATTAATATTCTATATATTCAATATGTGGATTTGGATAATAATGCACATGGAATTCTGCTTTAGCTCATCTTTTAAGATCCTTTAAAATTCCCTAAATAGTCCATCCTTCAAAATAACACTGCATTATAATCTGAGACCTACTCCTACTAACCTCCCTGTGAATACATGTTGATTTGAGCATCTACTGTGTACCAAGATTTTTCCTATGTACTTACTTATTTTACATCATGTAATCATTACAACAATACCAGGATTTATAGATTTTTTTCTATATTTTCATACAAGGAAATGGAAGCCAAAATGTGTTAGGTGTCCTAGTCAAAGCTTTAAACTAATCAAGGGTACAGGTAGGATTGAAATTCCTGACACCAGACCTGTTTTCTTTCAACTTGGTTTCCCTCCCATTCATGCAACATTCATGCTCAAAGGTGATATAATTGAATGTTTTTATAGCTTCCTTTATAAAAGGGGTGAAGTTGACTTTATCTTGAACTAGCTACTTAAAAACAATGCTGAAGGGAATCTCATAACTTAAAACTTTTAAGTAATGAAATATAGTAGGTTTTCCTAAAATGTAAAAAAAATCTGGGAGCACCTTGGTGGTTTAGTCGGTTAAGTGTCTGATTTTGGCTCAGGCCAGATCTTGGGGTCTTGGGATCCAGCCCTGCGTAGTCCTGGGGCTCTGTACTCAGTGGAAAGTCTGCTTGTCCCTCTGCCCCTCCCCCTGCTTGTGCACTCGTGCCCTCTCTCTCTCTAATAAATACATAAAATCTTTAAAAAACGTATTATAAAAAAATCTGAAGATTTTGATTAAATAAAAGAACAACCAAACAATCAGTGAATTCTGACATTCTATCACTAATGTGACAATAGTGAACATTTATTAAAACTTTTGGCCCTATTCTTGATGCATCTAAACCTCAGATGATTGAGGTTAGACTCTAAGCATCTCTTAATTGTAATGTACTCCTGCCAGAGACTTTGGAAACAGACTATGCAGTAAACTTTGTGCAACATGTCATGCTTCGAGAGAACCCTGGGGGATCCATGGTTTCAAAGCAATGATGTAAAAAAAGGAAAACAGAAAGAAAGAAAGAAAGAAAGAAAGAAAGAAAGAAAGAAAGCAAGCAAGCTACATATCCAAATTAATTCTGAAGTATTTATTGACTCACTGCAATGGACCAAGCCTGTGCTAGGAGTCTGGAATTCAAAAATGAGTAGATCAGATAAAAATTGCCCACTCAAAGCATATGGGAGGCTAAGCATTTCCCTGGGGAATAGCTGTTGTCACCACCTAAAATATTTCTGGTATTCTGTTCTTGATATTTCCCTCAGGTTCTTGGGGAGGACACTTCTGTGGATACCTGTCATCAAGTCTGATCTCTGTCCTCTAAAGTTAAATTTCATTTTCTCCTATAAATAGCCTTTCATAAGTATTTGGAGACTCTGGCAGAGGTCAGCCACTTGCTGCAAACTATTGACGGATATGTATCACATCCTTTTTCTGAACAGATCATCAAGATCATCATTTTTGATCCTGAATCTTTAGGAGGGATGCCTGTTGAGTTGTGATGTAGGAAAGTAATATCCACTTAGTGGATGGATCATTTGAGTCAAGCCTGGCAGTAAATGGGGTGACAGATTTCACAACCTGCCTGCCTGTGATTCGTGCCTGAGATTTGAATTTGGGAAGTGGTGAAAAACCATTAGGAGTAAAAGCTTATGTGGAATAAAGTGAACTATCTTATTCTAAGAACATTTACCTGTGTTAAGAAGGACGTGGGAAAGATGTGCTGAAATTTTTACTGGACTTGTTGAGAAATTGAATAGTAAATTTCTATTTTCACACATGTAATCTGACCACTGACTGAGAAGACAAAGAAGATTATTATTTAGCAAATAAGTTCTGTAAGTCATTCACTCACTCACTGTGCTGTTTTTCTTTATTGGACAAAGACCTTGATTACGGAATTTTTTTATTGTTATGTTAATCCCCATACATTCCATCATTAGTTTTAGATGTAGTGTTCCATGATTCATTGTTTGTGCATAACACCCAGTGCTCCATGCAGAACGTGCCCTTCTCAATACCCACCACCAGGGTAACCCATCCTCCCACCCCACTCCCCTCTAGAACCCTCAGTTTGTTTTTCAGAGTCCATCATCTCTCATGGTTCGTCTACCCCTCCGATTTCCCCCCCTTCATACTTCCCCTCCTGCTACATTCTTCTTCTTCTTCTTTTTTTTTTCTTTCTTAACATATATTGCATTATTTGTTTCAGAGGTACAGATCTGAGATTCAACAGTCTTGCACAATTCACAGCGTTTACCAGAGCACATACCCTCCCCAGTGTCCATCACCCAGTCACCCCATCCCTCCGCCCCCACCCCACACTCCAGCAACCCTCAGTTTATTTCCTGAGATCAAGAATTCCTCATATCAGTGAGGTCATATGATACATGTCTTTCTCTGATTGACTTATTTCGCTCAGCATAATACCCTCCAGTTCCATCCACGTCGTTGCAAATGGCAAGATCTCATTCCTTTTGATGGCTGCATAATATTGTATTGTATATATATATACCACATCTTCTTTATCCATTCATCTGTTGATGGACATCTTGGCTCTTTCCACAGTTTGGCTATTGTGGACATTGCTGCTATAAACATCAGGGTGCACGTACGCTTTCGGATCCCTACTTTTGTATCTTTGGGGTAAATACCCAGTAGTGCAATTGCTGGATCATATGGTAGCTCTATTTTCAACTTTTTGAGGAACCTCCATACTGTTTTCCAGAGTGGCTGCACCAGCTTGCATTCCCACCAACACTGTAGGAGCGTTCCCCTTTCTCCGCATCCCTGCCAACATCTGTCGTTTCCTGACTTGTTAATTTTAGCCATTCTGACTGGTGTGAGGTGGTATCTCATTGAGGTTTTGATTTGGATTTCCCTGATGCCAAGCGATATTGAGCACTTTTTCATGTGTCTGTTGGCCATTTGGATGTCTTCTTTGGAAAAATGTCTGTTCATGTCTTCTGCCCATTTCTTGATTGGATTCTTTCTTCTTTGGGTGTTGAGTTTGATGAGTTCTTTATAGATTTTGGATACTAGCCCTTTATCTGATATGTCATTTGCAAATATCTTCTCCCATTCTGTCGGTTGTCTTTTGGTTTTGTTGACTGTTTCCTTTGCTGTGCAAAAGCTTTTTATCTTGATGAAGTCCCAATAGTTCATTTTTGCCCTTGCTTCCCTTGCCTTTGGTGATGTTTCTAGGAAGAAGTTGCCATGGCTGAGGTCAAAGAGGTTGCTGCCTGTGTTCTCCTTTAGGATTTTGATGGACTCCTGTCTCACATTGAGGTCTTTCAACCATTTGGAGTCTATTTTTGTGTGTGGTGTAAGGAAATGGTCCAGTTTCATTCTTCTGCATGTGGCTGTCCAATTTTCCCAACACCATTTGTTGAAGAGACTGTCTTTTTTCCATTGGACTTTCTTTCCTGCTTTGTCGAAGATTAGTTGACCATAGAGTTGAGGTCCATTTCTGGGCTCTCTATTCTGTTCCATTGATCTATGTGCCTGTTTTTGTGCCAGTACCATACTGTCTTGATGATGACAGCTTTGTAATAGAGCTGGAAGTCCGGAACTGTGATGCCACCAGCTTTGCTTTCCTTTTTCAACATTTCTCTGGCTATGCAGGGTCTTTTCTGGTTCCATACAAATTTTAGGATTATTTGTTCCATTTCTTTGAAACAAGTGGATGGTATTTTGATGGGGATTGCACTGAATGTGTAGATTGCTCTAGGTAGCATTGACATCTTCACAATATTTTTCTTCCAATCCATGAGCATGGAACGTTTTTCCATTTCTTCTTGTCTTCCTCAATTTCTTTCATGAGTATTTTATAGTTTTCTGAGTACAGATCCTTTGCCTCTTTGGTTAGATTTATTCCTAGGTACCTTATAGTTTTGGGTGCAATGGTAAATGGGATCAATTCCTTAATTTCTCTTTCTTCTTTCTTGTTGTTGGTGTATAGGAATGCCACTGACTTCTGTGCATTGATTTTATATCCTGCCACTTTACTGAATTCCTGTATGAGTTCTAGCAGTTTTGGGGTGGAGTCTTTGGGGTTTTCCACATAAAGTATCATATCGTCTGCAATGAGTGAGTGTTTGACTTCTTCTTTGCCGATTTGGATGCCTTTGATTTCTTTTTGTTGTCGATTGCTGTGGCTAGGACTTCCAATACTATGTTGAATAGCAGTGGTGATAGTGGACATCCCTGCCGTGTTCCTGACCTTAGGGGGAAAGCTCTCAGTTTTTCCCCAGTGAGAATGATATTCGTTGTAGGTTTTTCATAAATGGCTTTTATGATATTGAGGTATGTACCCTCGATGCCTATACTCTGAAGAGTTTTGATCAAGAAAGGATGCTGTACTTTGTCAAATGCTTTTTCTGCATCTATTGAGAGGATCATATGATTCTTGTTCTTTCTTTTGTTAATGTATTGTATCACGTTGATTGATTTGTGGATGTTGAACCAACCTTGCAGCCCAGGGATAAATCCCACTTGGTTGTGGTGAATAATCCTTTTAATGTACTGTTGGATCCTATTGGCTAGTATTTTGGTGAGACTTTTTGCATCCATGTTCATCAGGGATATTGGTCTGTAATTCTCCTTTTTGATGGGGTCTTTGTCTGGTTTTGGGATCAAGGTAATGGTGGCCTCATAAAATGAGTTTGGAAGTTTTCCTTCCATTTCTATTTTTTGGAACAGTTTCAGAAGAATAGGTATTAATTCTTCTTGAAATGTTTGGTAGAATTCCCCTGGGAAGCCATCTGGCCCTGGGCTTTTGTGTTTTGGGAGATTTTTGATGACTTCTTCAATTTCCTTAGTGGTTATAGGTTTGTTCAGGTTTTCTATTTCCTCCTGGTTCAGTTTTGGTAGTTGATACATCTCTAGGAATGCATCCATTTCTTCCAGGTTATCTAATTTGCTGGCATAGAGTTGCTCATAATATGTTCTTATAATCATTTGTATTTCTTTGGTGTTGGTTGTGATCTCTCCTCTTTCATTCATGATTTTGTTGATTTGGGTCATTTCTCTTTTCTTTTTGATAAGTCTGGCCAGGGGTTTATCAATCTTGTTAATTCTTTCAAAGAACCAGCTCCAAGTTTCGTTGATCTGTTCTACTGTTCTTTTAGTTTCTATTTCATTGATTTCTGCTCTGATCTTTATTATTTCTCTTCTCCTGCTGGGTTTAGGCTTTATTTGCTGTTCCTTCTCCAGCTCCTTTAGGTGTAGGGTTAGGTTTAGTACTTGAGACCTTTGTTTTTTCTTGAGAAAGGCTTGTATTGCTATATACTTTCCTCTTAGGACTGCCTTTGCTGCATCCCAAAGATTTTGAATAGTTGTGTTTTCATTTTCATTGGTTTCCATGAATTCTTTTAATTCTTCTTTAATTTCCTGGTTGACCCATTCATTCTTTAGTAGGATGCTCTTTAGCCTCCATGTATTTGAGTTCTTTCCGACTTCCTCTTGTGATTGAGTTCTAGTTTCAAAGCATTGTGGTCTGAAAATAGGCAGGGAATGATCCCAATCTTTTGGTACTGGTTGAGACCTGATTTATGACCTAGGATGTGATCGAATCTGGAGCATGTTCCATGGGCACTAGAGAAGAATGTGTTTTCCGTTGCTGTGGGATGGAACGTTCTGAATATGTCTGTGAAGTCCATTTGGTCCAGTGTGTCATTTAAAGTCTTTATTTCCTTGTTGATCTTTTGCTTAGACGCTCTGTCCATTTCAGTGAGGGGGGTGTTAAAGTCCCCCACTATTATTGTATTGTTGTCGATGTGTTTCTTTGCTTTTGTTATTAATTGCCTTATATAATTGGCTGCTCCCATGTTAGGGGCATAGATATTTACAAGTGTTAGATCTTCTTGTTGAATAGACCCTTTAAGTAGGATATAGTGTCCTTCCTCATCTCTTATTACAGTCTTTGGTTTAAAATCTAATTTGTCTGATATAAGGATTGCCACCCCAGCTTTCTTTTGGTGTCCATTAGCATGGTAAATGGTTTTCCACCCCCTCACTTTCAATCTGGGGGTGTCTTTGGTTCTAAAATGAGTCTCTTGCAGACAGCATATCGATGGTCTTCTTTTTTAATCCAGTCTGATAGCCTGTGTCTTTTGATTGGGGCATTGAGCCCATTTACATTCAGGGTAACTATTGAAAGATAGGAATTTAGTGCCATTGTATTGCCTGTAAGGTGACTGTTACTCTATATTGTCTGTGTTCCTTTCTGATCTATGTTGCTTTTAGGGTCTCTCTTTGCTTAGAGGACCCCTTTCAAGATTTCTTGCAGGGCTGGTTTTGTGTTTGCAAATTCCTTTAGTTTTTGTTTGTCCTGGAAGCTTTTAATCTCTCCTTTTATTTTCAGTGACAGCCTAGCTGGATATAGTATTCTTGGCTGCATATTTTTCTCGTTTAGTGCTCTGAATATATCCTGCCAGTCCTTTCTGGCCTGCCAGGTCTCTGTGGATAGGTCTGTTGCCAATCTAATGTTTCTACCCTTGTAGGTTACATATCTCTTCTCCCGAGCTGCTTTCAGGATTTTCTCTTTGTCTATGAGACTCGTAAGTTTTACTATTAGATGTTGGGGTATTGACCTATTTTTATTGATTTTGAGGGGGGTTCTCTGTGCCTCCTGGATTTTGATGCCTGTTTCCTTCCCCAAATTAGGGAAGTTCTCTGCTATAATTTGCTCCATTATACCTTCTGCCCCTCTCTCTCTTTCTTCTTCTTCTGGGATCCCAATTATTCCAATGTTTTTTCGTCTTATGGTATCGCTTATCTCTCGAATTCTGCCCTCGTGATCCAGTAGTTGTTTATCTCTCTTTTTCTCAGCTTCTTTATTTTCCATCATTTAGTCTTCTATATTACTGATTCTCTCTTCTGCCTCATTTATCCTAGCAGTTAGTGCCCCCATATTTGATTGCACCTCATTAATAGCCTTTTTGATTTCTACTTGGTTAGATTTTAGTTCTTTTACTTCTCCAGAAAGAGTTTCTCTAATAACTTCCATATTTTTTTCAAGCCCAGCTAGTATTTTTAAAGTGATGATTCTGAACTCTAGATCTGACATTGTACTAATGTCCGTATTGAGTAGGTCCCTGGCAGTCGGTACTACCTCTTGTTCTTTTTGCTGAGGTGATTTTTTCCGTCTTGTCATTTTGTGCAGAGGAGAATAGATTAATGAGAGAACAAAATGCTAGCAGAGTAACAACGTCCCCAGAAAATATACTCTAAACAAATCAGACAAGACCTGAAGCAGTGGAAAAAGAAAGGGAAAGAGAGAAAAAAGAAAAAGAAAAAAAAAGAAAAAGAAAAAGGTAAAGATAAAGATAAAAACAAACAAAAACAAACAAAACAAAACAACAACAAAAAAAACCCAGAATGTGATCAAATATGATCAGGCTGGTATATAGATCAGTGCCACACACTAGATTTGGGGTGTATTTTGGTCTTTTAGAAGAAAGTGCCTCCCAAAATTTTAAAGAAAGAAAAACTTATATATGTACAAAAATAAGGGTTGATATGATGAAGGGATGGAATATGACTGTAAAGATGGAAATTATAAAAAATTTTATAAAAGGAATTGATAAGAAGTTGTTTGAAAAAGGAAAGAAGAGGATTTAAAAAAAGAAAAAAGAAAAAAAAAGGGAGAGAATGTGATCAGGCAGGGGAGTAGAAAAAACCATATACTAGAGATTTAGGGTATTTTTTAATCTGTTAGAAGAAACTATCTCAAAATTTTAAAGAGAGAACAACTTATATATATATGCCAAAAATACAGATAACTACTATGAAGGGATAGAATATGACTCTAAAAATGAAAAATAAAAATGTTTTTTAAAAAAGGGATTGATAAGATGTTGGTTGAAAAAGGGAAAAACAAAAATTCAAAAAAAAAAAAAAAGAAAAAGAGACAGTTAAAAAAAATTAACTTTGAAAGACTAAAGAATCATGGTAAAAAAGCCATGAATTCTATGTGCAGTATTCCCCTAGCGCTGGAGTTCTGCCGTTCTCATTGATCGGTAAACTCGGTCTTGGCTGGCTGTTCTCTCTGATCTTCTGGGGGAGGGGCCTGTTGCCGTGGTTTCCAAATGTCTCTGCCGGAGGCGGAATTGCCCCGCCCTTGCCCCCTCCCGGCTAAGTAATCTGCTCGGGTTTGCTCTCCAGAGCTTTTGTTCCCTGGGAGCTTTCCGTACAGCTTTGGAGGCGGAGAGTGAAAATGGTGGCCTCCCAATCTCCGCCGCGGAGGAGCCGAGAACTCGGGGCCCCGCTTCTCAGTGAGCCCCCAGAGAAAAGCCGTCAGTCACTCCCGTCTCCCCGGTCTCCAGCCGCACTCCGTGCTCACCCGGCCTGTGACCGCGCGTTTCTATCTCTGGCACCTGACCCCGGGTGGAGTCTCCAAACCCAGCAGATCCCTGCGGTGCACTCCCGTGCAGCTCCTCCCGGGGGAGGAAGGTGAGTCTCCCCGGATCTGCTGCTTGTTGGGTCCCTGCTGGAGGAGCAGGGGCCCGACTGTGCCGCGGATCACAGTTTATGGCAACCCCGAGCTGAGAGCCCGCGCCTGGGCTCTGCCTCTGCAGCCGGCTTCCCTGCTCTGTTACCTGGGAGCTCTGCCACACTCAGGCACCCCCGGTCTTTCTGTGACCCCGAGGGTCCTGAGACCACACTGTCCCGGAGGGTTCCACCCCCCGCTTAGCCACCAGAGTGACGTCCCTCGGCGGAGCAGACTTTTAAAAGTTCCGATTTTGTGCTCCGCGGCTCTATCACTTGCCAGAAGCGGCCGACGGAAGCCCCTCCCCCGCCGTCTATCCTCCCGAATATCGCCTCAGATTCACTTCTCCAAACGTCCTACCTTCCAGAAAGTGGTCGCTTTTCCGATGAGAGAGTTGTTGCTCTTCTTTTCTTCGACCTCCTGTTGAGTTTGTAGGTGTTCAGAATGGTTTGATCCCTATCCAGCTGAATTCCTGAGAGGAGACGAAATCCAGGTCTCCTACTCCTCCGCCATCTTGCTCCACCCCCGATTACGGAAATTTTTAAAAGAGGTTAAAGCAATGACACCTCATTGGAATAAATAGATATACTATGAGTTATTTGATGTGTACCTATTATGTACCATTGGCCTTTGCTTTACATGATTTGTATTTAATCTTCTCAGTAACATTGTAGGTATGTACTATAGTTATTTGATAATACACTGGGGTTTATAAAAGAAAAATATCTTGTTGAAGTTTATACAGTCAGCACACACAGCTAATATTGGAATTCAGGACTGTCAGACTCCAAATCCTAAACTCCTTTTTTTTTTTTTTTTTTTTTAATCACAGTTGCTTTTTAAGATTAACGAGAGCTCATTTACCTATACAGGTATTCTGGGGCATTCACTTTTTGCAAGTTCATTACTTTTTGCATATACCATATATAAAGATAACTTGAGAACTCAGGTCCTGAAGATTTACCTCTCCACTTCTTGCCCCCCTGTCTTTGTAAGTTTTCTCTACTATTTCTAAATGAGACACATACTACATGTTGGAAATTAAAGCATATATTTAACATACAAATCTCTTCGATCTTGGACATAGAGACTAGTTTCACTTCTGAAGTAACGTTAAGAATAGTGTGAACCATTTTAAAGACTGAATGCCTTTCTTTTTAATGGAAACTCTCCCCAGCCCTCAGGTTGTCTTCTCGTCTCCAACACAAACAAGCTGATTCCCACATGACACACCCAGAGCCTGCCCTGTACAGACTCATTTACAACCACTCCATTTAAGTCACACTTGGTAAATTGTTCCCCAGAGACCTGGCTCAAGTAGAGCGGAGCCGTCCGCATTAGCCACTATGCACAGGCAAGCTGAGTGACAGGCATGTGTAATCTGTTCATTTCAGAGATCTGTGGTGTTTTGTCTCTTAATGATGGCACTGCCTATAAAACCAGGACTGTGAAGCCCCGGGGCTTGGCTTGGTCCTGCACTGGGACACCATCTAAGGCGAGGCAAAACCACACTGGATTACTATACTCACCTGCTGAGCTCACCTCTTTGGGAAGATAATCATTTTGGCCAAGGCAATGGCCCCAGATAATGAGACTAGGGTTCAAACCACTTTGTCCAGAACTGAAAGCCCTTCCCAGTCTGTTCAACCTCACTTTGTGCTACTTGCCCCAAGAATCCTCCACTCCACGTGACTTGAGCATTATTCCTGTCCTATCAGACCTTCTCATTCTTACCTCTACATCTGTGCCCTTACTATTCAGCAGTTTTGCAGTTGGTATGAGTTGAGTTAGATGGCCTTGAGGATTATTTCTAACATGATGCCTTGGTGTTCCCTGGCCTTTCTTCCACTGATCTATATCCACTGTGCCCCCCCCATCAGAATGTAAATCTGGCTGTGCTTCAGGGAAGGCTAAAGGAAAAGACCTGTATAAAATCATGTAAAGCTAGCAACTTCAATGGAGTTATCTCCTCCAAACTCTAGAATTCTGTTACACTCTTTTGTATATTTAATTTTGTAATGTTCTCTACTAATGATAGGATTGTTGGTTTTATACCCACGCTCTGCTCAGTGTCTGCAACAAGATGAATCTCTTTGAAGAATAGCGAATTCCTTATCGGACTTGTGTATTCCCACACTGCTCTTTACACTCCTGGGAACTCAGCAAACCTTCTGCCAATTTTATCAAGTGTTTTTTGTTTTTTTGTTTGTTTCTTTTGTTTTTTCTGTTTCCTAATATCCCTCCATGTGTGTATCTCACTTCTCTAGAGCATGCAGCACTTCAAATTCCATATCATTAAAAATAAAATATAACCAGGGGGAAATTTAAAGACAAAGACACACACAACAACAAAATTTTGAAATGCATTCATTTTATTTATCATCCTCCCATCTCACCAGGATTTATGTCCTAAAGAAAATTCTTCCACATACTTAGGGACCGACTCTCAAATCTACTGGATAGGATGTCCTTGGGTGAGAGACAGAGTCATAACTCTACCCTAAGATCCCATAGATCCCCACTTGGATATTTTCTACACAGAGGGAAAAAAAAATAACTGTCACAAAAAAGTTAATCAACTACATCAATTTCAACAATTATCTTATATTGCTTTGTAGATTAAAAAAATAAAATAAAAACAACTGGAGTATACTGGTAAGCTCAGCTTTCACAGAAGGTAACCCTGGATCCATTTCTGACAGCTCCCCTTCTCCATGTGTGCTCTTGGGCATGTTATTTCACATCTCTTTGCCTCAGTTTTATCATTGGTAAGACAGGCATAACAGTGGCATTCACCTCCTAGAATTGTTTTAAGACTTAAAATTAGTATGGCAGGTAACATGTTTAGAGCAGTGACTGGAGGGAAAAAAAAAAAAAAAAACAAGAATGGAACTGGTATTAACTATCACTTATATTTGTTTCTCAGGAGTTTATGATTTTGAAATTTTTAATTTCTCCATTTTATAGACGAGAATCAAAAGGAGCCTCCATGAACTATGGATGATGTGTATCTGAAGACCTTAGGTATTTTGACTTCAAATCATGTGTTCTTCCCTTACTGGATGACATTTTGTCAAATGACACTTCCATTTTTTTTAAAGCAATCATCACTTTCTAAAATAACTTTTTATGTAATATGTCTGTTGCCCTCACATCTCCACTAAGACGTAATTTGGATGATGGCACCGTGTTTGCCTTGTTCATGGAAATATCTCTGGGACTTGAAACTGCGCCTGCCACATAAGTATCTGTAAAGTGAATGAATGGATGAATGAATGATTGGACTAGAGAGTATATCTGTGTTGGGGGCTATGATATTTTCAGCCTTTTCTCCCTTCACAAAGGAGTTTATACCACCTCTGCTAAATATTTCTTCACAGGTCCAGGGTCACAAAACAAAAGAGGAATTCTTGATATTGTGATTGGCCAAAACTTGACCTGTTGAATAAGACGATTATCATCAGCAAGGTAGGCTCTACTCTTTCTCACTTCCTCTTGCACTCCATGCAGCAACAGGACAGATGAATCAGAATCCTCTTTTTTTTTTTTTCCTTCTGTTGCTTCCATGTAATTATGAAGGTGAATGGACTTAAGTGGTAACCTTAGGGAATGGCACTTAGTCTAAGGCTTCACAATATATTGATCAAGGCTGAAGGAAAAGCTAAGCACTGGCCCAGGGGTAAGAACTAAGTATGAGACCTCACTGGCTTAAGTCTTAGTGTTAGTGTTAACAAACCTTTCTATCTGAGCTCCACAGCTAGTAACTAAGAAGATTTTGGCTTCCATTTTGTCATTGTTCTCTGCATTTAGAGCCATGAAGGAATGATTGGCTGGACAGGAAAGAATTTGGACAATCTTGGGTCCTTGACCATGATATCACTAAGTATTCAGCTTCATCCTCTAGTAGGCCTCCTATCTTGCATTGCTGTGACCTAGCTTGGAGTGGCAACAAACTTTGGAGAAAACAGAGAACATTGTTCCTTTTGATTAATTTAATGCCAGTTGTGTTGAAGCTATCTACCTAAGACCATGTATTCCTGAACCCCACAGGGTTTCAGGTTTGCAAAACACCTGTGTGTATCTACACCTAGGTACTCTAAGTATATGGGGAAGTATATAACTTAGCGATCAAAAGCTTTGAGCTTTGATATCAGAAAAATATTGTGATTCTTCCACTTAATAGGTTGTAATATTGAGAGTGAAACTAAGACTTGATTTATTCATCAGTAAAATGTCAGTAATGCCTGAGAAAATTGAATTGGATAGTGTTTGCAAAATGTTTAGTCTAGTCCCTGGTGCCTTCTAAAGGGAATCGGACTGGGCAGTAATAGTGAAGTGTCTATTAGTGTGTATTTGTATAGGCTGTGGTGAGGGTGAAGGGCTTGTAATTTGCCGGTATGTGGCAGCATGCACATACCAGAATCACAGGGAAAATGGGCAGATTGTAACAGGCAAAGAATTGATATGTCATAAATCACTTTATATAAATAAAAGGAAATCACCTTGTGTTATTTTAAATCACCTCGCTTTTGCCTTCTCAGCTAGAAGAGAAACACAGAGGCAGGGGCAGGCCCAGCATATTTTTCAGAAGCTGAAGAATGAAAGTATGTAGAAAACAACGACTGACTGAGCACAAGATGCTTGATGTGATTCAAGCAGGTATACCTCCTGAATTTTGACAACTACTATATGAGAAAGAAGTAACTGGTAATTGTGAGGCCGTCAAAAATGGTATTGTAGGAAACTGTGTCATGGCTTGGCTCCAGATCATGGAATATCTACTGGGGGTGAGCACCATAATCACAGACACATTTCTTCCCCAGCTCTATTCTACAATTGCAACCTTTAAGTTCTGTTCCCAATGTTTTCATTATGCAACCGAGGAATTTTGTGCTCCGGGTGTGGGTAGGACTTGAAATTGACTAAAACTACTGGGCTTCTTAAGTTTCCAAGGGCCCTGGCTTTGTTTACACTTTTGCACCTTTTGTTTCAGTGACACAGTGTGTCAGCACCTCTGAGAGAAGTTCCTTGAGGGAACTGAAAGGTGGCTCTTCTGGAGAATTGCTGACAGTTATGACCCAAGCCTTGCAATCTGCATTATGTGGGTTTGATGAATATTTATGAAAACAGTCAATGTGCCAGTCACAGTGAGAATTTCATTTCCGGACAATTTCATCACTCATTTCTTATAATAACCTTTTGTGGGAGCTGTCAGTGTTGTTTTCTGAACTGACAATACAGAAAAGACCTTCGTCCAAGGTCACACAGCAAACTTGTGGTTGGGCTAAATCTACTATCAAAATGTTATTTTTCTAGGTTTATTGTTCTAATTATTTCCTAATTAGACTGAGAATTTGTCTTTAAGTAATGGAATCAGTATTTCTTAAAAATACAACCTTTGTTTTTCCTATTTATTTCTCTTTAAAACCCTATATGAATTAGTGTTTCAAAATGTGGAAAGAAAGCCCTAGAGTAATACATCTTAATTTGTGATTCTGGACTCTTCCTTGAATGGACCTCAGGATGCCTGAACTTACTTACATTTCACTTCATCTGTATGCATATGCACACTGTGTAAAGATAGGGCCAGAGTATTCTCCAAGTCCTCTAAGAATTTCCAATGCCACAAAACAGATAGCAATTGTTAATTCTTGTTAAAATAGAAAAGAATTCTATAAACATTTCTTTCCTAATCAAACATTTTTTGCTTATTTGACCCAAAAAGAAATAATACATAGCAAATTAAGAGATACCATTCTCATTATTTTCATTCCATCCTAGAAGAAATGTGAGTGCCGAGGTCTCTAGAGAGTGAGCTTCCTTATTAACTATCACTTACAGAAGATCATTTAAATATGAATTGCCTTCATTTTTAGTCAACCTGAACATTGATTTAAACGCATGGAGATCAACCTAAATTCTAGACAGAGAAACAGAAAGGATAATTATGACTTCAACTGGAAAATAAGAGGCCCATTATGTTTCAGAATCGTGTCTGGTTAAAATTAATAGCATTTCCTATCTCTGATTTTGAAATTTGGGAAGTTCTAACTGATTTTTATCATGCCATTTTAGTGTAGAAGGGTGCAGTATTGGGTAAGTAAGGAAATAAAAGAAGCACACTCAAAGAGGTACCATCAGGAGAAATGATTGAGTCAGTACAGATTAATTCCATGCTAATCCATTATGATTTGAAAGGCTGCTAATTAGTTATTGAGGTTCACAATTACTTGGATACAGAGCAAGACCTTAATGGACCTTCATCAAAAGAAGACAGATCACTTTTCAACATTATTTTAAAGGAACAGAAATTTATTGTAATCTATTTTTTTTTTTAAGTTTTTATTTATTTATTTTGACAGAGAGAGAGAGACAGCGAGAGAGGGAACACAAGCAGGGGGAGTGGGAGAGGGAGAAGCAGGCTTCCTGCCGAGCAGGGAACCCGATGCGGGGCTTGATCCCAGAACCCTGAGATCATGACCTGAGCTGAAGGCAGACACTTAAAGACTAAGCCACCCAGGCACCCTTGTAATCTAATTTTTTTAAACGATTGTCCATCCAGGTTCATGGTCTGTATTTGTAAGTCTTTGTCAGGTTTTGGTGTAGTGGTTATGTTAGCTAAATAAATGAATTGTGAAGTGTCCCTTTCTCTATTTTTTATAGATATTATCTTACCATTAAATGTTTGACAGAATTCACAAGTAAAACCATTTGAACCTGTAGTGTTTTTTATCAGAAGGTCACTGATTATAAGTCATTTCTTAAATATATAGAGGCTATTCAGATTATTTTGTCTTAAGTTAGTTTTGGTAACTTATGCTTTAAAAATGTCTTTTTCATCAGAATTATTGAATTAATTGGAATAAATTGGCTCATAATATTCATTTATTCTTCTTTTTAATTTCATTAGATGCCATAACGACATTTCTTCTTTCACTGCTGATATTGGTAACATTTTCTTTCTTTCTTTCTCTTTCTTTTTCTCTTTCCTTCTTTTTCTCTAATCACTCTGCTAGGGTTTATTATTTTTTTTTAAAGGTTTTATTTTTATTTATTTGAGAGACAGCAAGGATGAGAGTGTGAGAGAGAGAGAGAGAGAAAGTGAACACAATCCGGATGCAGGGGGGTGGGGAAGGGCAGAAAGAAAGGGGAAGTCAGACACCCCACTGAGCAGGGAACCCAAAACAGGCTCCACATGGGGCTCATCCCAAGGTCCTGGGATCATGACATGAGCTGAAGTCAGATGCTTAACCGACTGAGCCACCCAGGTACGCCTAGTGTTTATTAATTAAAAAAATAAAGGAAGAAACAATGAACTGTGAGGTTTGTTAATTTACTTTATTGTTTTACTATCAATTCCACTGATCCCTGCTAATATTTGAAAACAATTTTTAGAAGATTTTGAAATGTGCCCTTTTGTATGCGAATTTCTATTTACTACATCATGTATTTTGTGACATTAATAAATCATGTTTCTGCCTCCCCAAATGGTTATCTAATTTCAGGCATATTACCTACAAAGCAGCAAAAATAACCAAAATTTATTTTCAGAGGAATCATGTACAACTTACTTTTAGGCTTTAGTTGTTTTATTTATTAAGGAATGCTAGATCAGTTGTTATTGTTTTATCTCGACATACTGATAAAATCAGTAATTATTTCTATCCTACAAAAATGGATTTTGTGTACTTTGAAAAATGATAATTAAATTATAAAATAACAGTTAATGGAAAATAAGAGGCCCAAATTGGAAATTTGGGGTTGGAAATTCCATCAGTTAAGGGACAGCAGGCTAAAAATTCCATCACTTTTAAGATTTATTCAGCACAGAGAAGCTTCCAAGAAAATAAGAAAAAAATTGGTTTATGGGCTCTTTCTGCATTAGTATCTATTATTTTCAAGATTTACTCAACTGTTCCAAAAGGACACATTAGTCAAAGTGAGTACTCAGGTATAAATCAAAATTGTCTCCTGTAGGCCATCTAATATCCTATTGCAATACTAATATGGTTCATAAAAACATTTTATACTGAAAATGAATGAATATTGCTGGAAATGGAAAGTGCAAAGCTTTTTCTTTTCTTTGTCAATCTTCCAGCCTTATAAATATCAGATTCACTAACATATTTGAATCACCAGATAGCATTAGTTTCTTTGGTTTTAAAATAATTTCTGGAATTCTAACATTTTCTGTACTCCCTGTAGATCATATAAACCACTGATTATTTATGATAAGGGGAAACTCAAGAATGTGTAATTGAAATCCATAGATAACATTAAAAAGTCATCAATAGCAAAATTGATTGATTATGATTTTACCTCTCAGTCAATTCCTCACTCATAGGAAGGTACTGACAGTAAGGTCAAGGTCAATTTTGGATATGCTCTACCTTATCCAAAAGGTAGAATGTGGATGAAAAAAGAAAGAAAGCATTTTAGATAATTTGCAAAAATTATTTATAGCTACAGAACTTATCATTCAAATTTTTGAGCTGAAAGAGATTTTATTAATCTTCAGTCTGAATTTCTCCTTAAAAAAACAAACGAAAACTATCAAAATTAGTAACAACAGCCACAGATCCTGCGCCTGAAGTTTTGGTTTTCCTACTCTCAAATTTTGCCATGCATTCTGCTGTCTTATGTATTTTCTAATGATAAGCTTCTATCTCTGTAAGTGTGATGGCTTGGGGGTGTTTCGGGATGAGATAAAAATTTAAATAAGTGAATTTGGGCAAAACAGATAGCCCTCATAATGTGATGGACAATGTCTAATCAGTTGAAGTCCTGAATGAATCAAGAGACAGACATTCTAGAGCAAGAGGAAATTCTTCATTCTTCCAGCCTTTGGACTAAAATTAAAACTTTGGCTTTACTTGGTCTTTAGCTACCATCACATACAGCAAGTTGAGACTTGCCAACCTTCATAATCATGTGAACCAATTCCTTATAACATATTTCTTTCTATACATGTACACATCTGTATTATTTAGGATCCTCTGATCCTTTTGAGAATCCAACTTTCCCTATGAAGGAAAAGAAAGAAGGAGAAAATGGATATTACATCTGAAAATCCTCTGGTAGAACATGTACCCATCCCTTTTTTGCTCAGTGGAAACAGAAGGAATTAACAGACTGTGATTATCTCTCATTCTTATTCAATAACACACTACAAGGTTTTGTGGGTCTTTCCTGAAAAGAGAATTTGTATATCCATAGTAACATGATTGAAAAGGTGTCCTATTGAAAGTTTCTCTTTGGTTAAAAAATCGTATAGCTTATTTCCTATGTTTCAGTTATATATTTTAAAAAGTTGTCTCTCAAGTCCAAAATGAAGTAACATTTAGGTGGATGTTGCCACTTGATCTGGTGGAGACTGGTTGCAGATAGACAGAAATGAGGACCCATTATGCACACTGCCTTGAAAACCCCCCCCAAAACGGAATCAGCACTGGGATCAAGGGTCAGTCTTCACAGAGCCAATTAAGACATCTACTTCAGGCAGAGTCTAGAATCCATAAGCATAACATTTACCTTGCATTTTCAAAGATAAAAGGGCAGCAAAACAATTTGGGTTTTTTTTTTTTTTCTTCTTCTTCTTGGATGTCTTGGGATTTTCTTCTCTAAAACAAATCCTTAAGACCCAGCACAGAAGAGAAGCAAATTGGCAAGTTCTGAAACAGTACCATTGTAATCTATCTGTGGAATTCACTCAGGAAGAAACACCAATGGGAAACAGCTCCATAGACTTGGTACAATTCCCTGACAATGAATTTGATCATCAAATCAGAGCCAAGTGTTCTTAGAGATGATGAAAAGTGATGTATTCAAAACTCACAGAGCTTGTATGTTGATCATGGACAATGTTAAGAGGGCTAATCAATACACAACTCTATTTTCTCTCCCACTATTTCTTTGGAATTTTATTTCAATAGGGGTTTTTTTTTTTTCTATTTCTTAGATGTAAACTCCAAAGGCTCACAGTTGTTCTGTTCATTCTCTGGTAAAGTCTTAAGTGTACTTTCAGTTGCAGTTAAAGTCTCTGTTAGAATACCTAGTCCCATGCAATAATTAAAATACCCTATATTTCCTCAAGTGCAGGAGTCATATATTAAATTTCCTAGTACTGATACTGAAGGTTCCCCTCACCTGGCTTAAGTTAGTAGGATAGTAAATACCTCCATACTCTCCTTCTTTTGGAGGGAGAGAGACTCCAAAACAGTTTTCTTCAAGAAAATACTATTCACGAAATCATTTCTGAGGCATTTTTTACATATTTATCAGTTGATTGAGAGGCATTAATAAATTTGAAGCCATTAATATGACATTCGCTTTGAATATTTGTATTTTGTTCTGGCACCTAAATTTGGTATCTACATCTTCAGATCTCAGTTGCAATTTAAATGCAATCACTCCATTCCATAATGAGAAATTATCTGAAACAGAGAAACCATTATCAAAGTAGGGCACTTACAGGAAGTGAGCATTAGGAGAAATATTCACCTGGTGAGCTCTCCAGGTTAGGAGAATTCTGGAGATGAACACATTGCTCATAAAGTTGAAGCAAATTGCAATTCCCCAGAAGAAAGAAATCCTTGGAAACATGAGATCAATTTCAGAGTCAGATCAATTCCTATTACAAAGCAGACAGTTGCTACAAGAAAGAAACCCCACATATGTGAGACACATGGGAAAAAAACACATTAAACACATCTCGTGTCAAATTAAACATCAGAGCATCTATGCAGTCAAAGTTCCATGGAAATAATGAATGTGGGAAATCCCTCACCAAGAATTCCTTCCTTGCAACATCAGAGGATTCATATTGGAGATAAATGCTATGAATTAAGTGAAAATGGGTGGGCCTTCAATCAAAAGAAGCAACTTTTCTAAAATGAGAGAATCCACACTAAAAACAAACTCAGTGAATGCAGTGGGCCTAGAAGTCTTCTCTGTGAAATAATGTTCTCATTAAACACCATGTGATCTGCAATATATTGTTTTTTTTTTTCTCATAATATTCCACCTTCTTTAAAAAGTGGATCTAGACAAATAATCTCATTATGCATTGTGGGACTGTAAGGATTCCTGATTTGCAAAACATTTCGATTATCTAAGAACTAAACTTTATTCTGGAAAGATGCCAGTGGGACCACTGTTGCATCTAGAGTTTGGGTGTGAGGAGAGACCAAGCAACCTTCCTTATTTTTTTAGTGTCATTAACATCAATGTGGCAAAATATGAATAATTATTGCAATCGTTCATTTGATGCTTTAGCTTTGCACAGTGGCAGTATCATAGCCAATGAGGTTTATCCGAGGCGCGATTATTGCTAATTCATTTGATGCTTTGATACCTAGTGGCTGTTCATGTGTGAGGCATTGTGTGGGCAAGCAAGACCTTGCTATCACACTTTCAATGAACTACAACTCATTAGGGGGATCCTTTTAACATTTTCCTATTTCTAGGAGATGTCTCAACTCATTTCCAAGTCAGCAATGAAAACACACTTGCATTTTGGTAAATCAGCTCTAGAGCACAAAGAATGATCAAACAGAGGGGCTGTGGTTAAAAAGGTAGACTCCCCCTCATTTTGAGTTTAAGCAGGTTCCTAGGCTTCATACTGGATTCACTGAATCAGAATCCCTGGAGACACAGCTCCCAATCTGCAATCTACTAAGCAACCCTGGTGAGGCTGAAGCATGAGGCTGAGATGACTCTCTTAGGGCTTTGCACATTCCTTTTTGAAGTTTCCCAAACTAATTTAGGGCACCAGTGACCCTGAGCCCTTAAAGAAACCATTAAACTCCTTTATAAAATGCTGCATCAGTAATTCAATTTCCTAAATAATTAGGATGGGCAGACCAGGAAAGAACTGGGAGTAAAAGGGGGCTTATCAGTGGAGTAGAGAGGGAGGTAAATATTTAAAGTACATATTTTTGGAGTTTTCAAGTCAAGACTCTGCAGCTGGCATAGTGTGCTAAGGTATTTTTATTGTTTTGTCTTTTGATCTTTCAAATTATAGAATATAATGGTCCTGAGTGTAAATAAGTGTTTATTGAATCTTATACTTATTTTCACGTCTGATAGTGATATAGCATTAAAGTTTTATAACCTGACTGGAGAGTATAGAACTAGAATTCTCTATTCCGGTCTCCTTGTGACATCCAAGTGCAAGCCTCAGCCCCATCTTCATTCTCTTGCTTATAAATCCCTCCAATCAGGGGTTATTTTCCCTTTTCTCTCTGCCTGACCAAATGCTATGGTCCTTCATGGTCACTGTCAGAGAAGACTTCCCTGAGTGACTGCATACTAGCTCTCTTAACTTCTCTGAAGTGTGGTGCCCATAATATTTCCCCTTGTGATTTTATACTATATATATAATCAAAATGATTTCTAGAGGGCAGAAAGAATACTGCCTTTTGGTTCCTTCAGATTCCTCATATTTCATAAGTCATAGCATATGCTTGGCATATTTGCTTAATAAAATCAGGTATGTATTCCTGGTTTTACTTACTTTCAATATTGTGCTTAACACTGTATCATAGTATATTTGAACTTTCTCAGACCCCTGAATCACAAAAGTAGGAGCTTATTGAAATATTGCATTAATTAAGTGTTAATGTTAAATAATCAAAACACCTGTTTCAATATATTGTATACTCTTATTCTCAAATAATTAGAATAGAAAGAATTACAATAGTCTTTGACAACAGGTAGTTGTTTTGCTTTTTATACTCACAGATACTGATTGGTACAATTCAGATGTAAGTGAGCCTCAGAAAACAGACTCTTCCTATTAGGTCTCAATTAGTTAGTGGTACTACTCTTATTCTAGTTTTAGAAGATTATTTTGAGAGATTTAGAAAGTGCACTTAAGCATGATTCAATGTGTTATTTAATAGCAGAATTGATCTCTTGACATAATATGTGAATGTTCTGGATGATGAATTGTAAACAACTTGATACTGGCTTCTGAAGCACTTAATATTTATTTCATCTACTGTATAAACAGTATCTTGTTTTCCTTTCTCTGGTAGTAATTATGGAGAATTAGATGTTTATGAACAGTATATAGAGGTCTTTATTTCAAAGCAACATATCAAACCCCAGCGAAGGTTATCCTCCAGAAACACAATTTCCTGAACTTCTTTAAAACCAAAGTGACAGAATGAAATGAGGAGAGCATCTGATACAAGAAATGTACATTTCACTGACCAGGAATGCCACATCTATTTGTACAGCCCGAGAACTTAAGATCTGGCTCACAGATTTGATTCTCTAATCGAAGGAAGCAAGGGAGCTCCACTGATGGTTTCCTGAAATGCGATACGAAGAATGTGTGCCAATGAGTAGACATTGAAGCAAGACTCTGAGCCTACACATTACCACTGAAGTTAAGCACAGGAGGAAATTCAATAAAAATGCATTCTGACAAGAAATTACTTTTTATGGTATTTTAAGTTAGGAATAACACTGGAAGGAATGCAGAACTAATTAAGTATCATATTTTGGGTTTTTTCTCTCCTCAACCCAGCAAGAGGAGTATAGCTGAATGGGTGGATAAAATACGTACAGACAAGTGTTTAGAAGTGGTAATAGAAGAAAAGTCTTTAATAAACAACTCCTGAAAAGAGAAGACAGTGGAATTTAAACCCTCAACCTCAGACAGTCTGAACACTGTAGTGAAACACCAATGGTAAGAGAACCATACTTTTACCAAAATGGAAAATTAAGTGACCTGCTGGAACCCATGGAATAATTGGGCTCGACAATGTCTGTCATCCTGAATAGGCAGCCCAGTCTTCTATACTCAAAATTTCCCCAGCAGTCCTACCATGGCCTACATGTTGAGTAGCTAGCAGCATTGCCAAAGCTTTCTGAGAGATTATATATTGACTGTATTAAAATGCTTTTTGTATGGTCTTGCGTTTAGCTTTTATTTTGGGGCTGATGGAAGATAATAGAATCTGGTGTTAAGGCAGATCATAGTGAAATCTTTTAAATGTTAGATAATGAATCAATTCAATAGGAGACTACTATTTGCATAACAAAATCTCTCATTAAATTTTGTAAATATCATCCCTGATCAGTAAATAATTTATAAATCTGGATTTTAATTTAAAGAAATAAAAAAACAAACTTTTAGTTCTGCTTAGGTATGGTATTTAACACAGTGTGGGCTTCAGTACAGAACATTAAATGATCCACAGCTGATCCAGGCAGGAATCCGGCTTCCATAATGTAGGGAAAGTCATTTTTATTTTTAAGGTCTTTCTAATTTTGGGAACAAACAACAAAATACGGGATCCTAGAAAATTCGTTTATTCTATCCACCTGCTTCTTGCCTTCCAGTCCCAGAGCTATACAGAATGAAGGCACACTGTAAATCTGCAGCATTTCTTCTGCATGTCAGGGCAGACGTTTCAGAAAGGGCAAGGCCATAATAAAGGAAACCAACTCGAAATGAGCTATCAAGTTCAGAGGAGCTCTTTCCCCTTACCTTGCCTTCACACAGAGGGAGGCTGTTAAACTCTGACAAATAAAATGGTTTATAGGCACCGGCATTTTAGATTCCAGAAATCCCATTTTGAAGCCTTGGAACACATTAAAAAATGCACACAAGAAATCCCCCTGGTACCAGCTGTGTAGGCAGATTTCCTAGAGAACGGCAGGTTGATTCTCCTTTGCCTTCTTCGTCAAACTTTCTGTTGCTATGGTGTTCAAGCGACCTATATACTTCTAGCTAAATGCATCTAGACACTGTAGTAAAGTGCAAATATGAACCCCAAGGATGTCCTCCCATTTGCCTTGAAAGTAATCACCTCTTGGTTCTGCAAGAATTATTGTTAGGTGACTCCCCTGAACCCCATTTAAGGTCATTCAGTTGGAAGGGCTGCCAAGTTGATTTTGGCAGCCTCCACACAGAGGCCAAGTCATTGGAAGTTTGGAGCAGTTGTGTGTTTTATCAGAGAACTCTGTCCTCTGTGTGTCACCAGGCCCCAACATAGACCCGAAACACAGCCTGGTTCTGCTTTTCTGAGAAAGCTCCAAATGTTGAGGGAGTTCAACATAAAATTTGAACACATAGGTTAAAGAATAACATTTTTTAAAAGGCTGGCGAGAGATGAGTCATGGGTTACCTACGGGGTCAAGGCACACTGGAGGGTATTAAGGAATTGGGAGAGGGGGTCATGTGTTAGGCAGTAACTCTGTTGGGAACATTGACAGAGCACTGACTAGTGTGCTCAGGAGGCATGTGTATCTACAGTCCAAGAGATGAGTCAGGAATGGGGATTTATAATTTAGGGTCATTGATAACACAGGTAGTGATAGAAGGCAAATACTTGGGTGACATCATCTGAAGAAAATATACAGAATGATAAAAGGGCTGAGAAAATAAGCCTGAGCAACACTGACGTTTAAGAGGTATAAGTTGAGGAACAGAACCTGGAATAATATATGTGGAAAAGCTAGACTCTAGGAATACATTTTCATACTTAGCTTAAAAAGTACCCTAGAAAAGCAAACATCCATCAGCGTGATAAAATACCCAACTATTAACACTAGGATACAGGTAACTGTAAAGTTTTTCTCCAGTATATTCTAATGGGCAGGAAGACAGTCTTGGCAGAAAAAAGAAAAGAGTTGATGTTTTCCTGGATCCAGTGGAAAAAGTACATTTTGGCTTTCCATTCTCTAAATGTAAGGAAGATTTGAAGGGCCTTCCAATCTCTAAATAAGCATAGTTCACTGCCTTGTACTTCTTTTTAGAAAAATGTACTATAAAATAAACAAAAGAGAGAGGAACAGATACTTTAATCAGGTGCTTTATATTTAGTGTATTCAAGTTTATGGTTATTGCATAAATCCTTTCCATCTTCCCTGTATTTCTCTAACTAGATTCTGCTTTGTATTATCGCATAGGGTTTTTATGTCCTCTAAATTTACATTTTACAGATGTTTGAATTTATGGTAGCTCTTCCTTTTGACAGGTCACTATGAGATGTGATATGTCCGCTATTGATTTTATGAGAACATATGTTTATCTGGTTAATTTCCTCCAAAGACAATGCACACTCTCAGAGTGAGGTCAAGGTCACCAAAAATTTCAGCATCTTTGAAGATCAAGCTATTTGTATCTTAAGAGATTAAATACAGAGATTGTATTAAGAGATGTAAGAAGAAAACACTCAAAAGTTTGCTACTTATGAGAATATCCACAATGGAGCTATAAAAGTAAGTTAACACTCTATGGGGAGGGATAAATTGAGTCAGTTGGGAGAAGTAAGAGAAAATCTGAACCCAGAGGAGAAACTCAGACTCAAGTCTGGACTCTCATGTACTTCACCTGGGCCTCCAGGCTGTAGTGTTGCTTTATCCTTTGAATATTGACTGTATTTATGTGTAGCATGCCAATAACAGCCCAGGCTTTTACAGTTATATAGTGCAGTTTATCACTTTCTATAGGATAATGATTAAGAGTGTTGACTCTTAGGGGCGCCTGGGTGGCTCAGTTGTTAAGCGTCTGCCTTCGGCTCAGGTCATGATCCCAGGGTCCTGGGATCAAGTCCCACATCGGGCTCCCTGCTCAGCGGGAAGCCTGCTTCTCCCTCTCCCACTCCCCCTGCTTGTGTTCCTGCTCTCGCTATCACTCTCTCTGTCAAATAAATAAATAAAATCTAAAAAAAAAATGCATAGATGAATAAAAAGTCTGAAAAGTCTTAAAAAAAAAAAAAAAGAGTCTTGACTCTTAAACCATCGACAGCCTGAGTTCAAACTTCTACTCTAAAACACATAGATATACCACTAAAGACATACAGATGAAATGGCTAGTAAATATTTTAATAGGTGTACAGAAGAATCAGTCATCAAGGAAATGTCTTTTTAAAAAGCTTCAAATTAATTGTCAAATGTTTAAAAATGTGAAAATGCCCAGTGTTGCTGAGGATACAGAAAGAGAATAACTTGTATACAGTGCATAATTAGTAGCCTTTTAGAAGCAATTTGCCAGAACGTACCAAAATACAAATATTCAATTAAAAAGTTAAAAAATAAAGAAAATAAAACACATAGTTGGAATGCCTGGGTGGCTCAGTCTGTTAAGTGTCTGCCTTCGGCACAGGTTGTGATCCCAGAGTCCTGGGATTGAGCCCCGCATTGGGCTCCCTGTTTAGCGAGGAGTCTGCTTCTCCCTCTCCCTCTGCCCCTCCCCATTCCCCCCTTCCCCCCGGTCCTGTGCTCTTGCACGCCTGCACACACTCGCTCAAATAAATAAATAAATTCTTTTTTTTTTTTTTTAAGATTTTATTTATTTATTTGAGAGAGAGAGAATGAGAGACAGAGAGCACGAGAGGGAAGAGGGTCAGAAAGAGAAGCAGACCCCCTGCCGAGCAGGGAGCCCGATGTGGGACTCGATCCCGGGACTCCAGGATCATGACCTGAGCCGAAGGCAGTCGCTTAACCAACTGAGCCACCCAGGCGCCCCAATAAATAAATTCTTTAAAAAAATAAAAATAAAACACATGGTTATGTCCCTGAAACCATCTGAGCTTTAATTTTCTTAAGTTTAACGTAAGAGAAATATTTCATGGTGATTTAGAAAATCATATGAAATAAGATATGCAAAGTGCCTAGCATTTAGATAGTATACAATTATAGATTGTTATTATTATTATTATATATCTCAAATAGATAATTTTCTTTTAACTATGTGGACAAGGCATTTCTTAAAAACATGTGATGAGCCTGGTGATATAGTAGACGCTACAGATATAAAGATAAATCAAGCGCATCCCCTCTTTTAAAAGAGCTCATCGTCTGGTGAGGCAGACACGGCATGGATAAGTA
Source organism: Neomonachus schauinslandi (assembly GCF_002201575.2). NCBI lineage: Eukaryota > Metazoa > Chordata > Mammalia > Carnivora > Phocidae > Neomonachus > Neomonachus schauinslandi. The sequence continues at coordinate 18,693,409 of NC_058411.1, forward strand.
TGCACTGTTTTGTCAAGAGCAAGATTAGAAGCATGAATGACATACTATAAATTTTCCAAAACTACAGGCTGAGAAAAATGGAGAGAAAAGCTTAAGAGTTGCAAATAATTAACTATTGCAATTAGCTATTGCAAATGGGTAATCTGCAAGACTGGATGTGCAACAGATTCATTTTCACTTGTAAACAAGACTATTGGGTTCCATATTAAGGAGTTTGGTCTTTATCTGTCATAAGATAGACAGTCACTGGAGTGATTAAGAAGGGGTAGTCACACAGACAGGCTGGTGTTACAAAAATTCCTCCTGAAGACTGTGCAGAGAGCTAACATCAGGATCTAAGAGAGGCTGGTCAAGAAACAAGAATAGCAGTTCAAAAAAAAAAAAAGAAGAAGAAGAAGACGATAGCAGGAAGGGAAAAATGAAGGGGGGAAATTGAAGGGGGAGACGAACCATGAGAGACTATGGACTCTGAGAAACAAACTAAGGGTTCTAGAGGGGCGGGTGGTGGGGGATGGGTTAGCCTAGTGATGGGTATTAAAGAGGGCACATACTGAATGGAGCACTGGGTGTTATACGCAAACAACAAATCATGGAACACTATATCAAAAACTAATGATGAAATGTATGGTGAGTAACATAACATAATAAAATAAAATAAATGAGAAAATGCATGTAAAGTTCTAAAAATATGCCAAACATGTAGTAATTTTTATTAGTAATAAATTATTATCAGTAAAAAAAAAAAAAAATAAAGTTAAAATGCATGTAAAGTTCTAAAAATATGCCAAACATGTAGTAATTTTTATTAGTAATAAATTATTATCAGTAAAAAAAAAAAAATAGCAGTTCAAGTGGAGGGAATATCAAAGATAAAGACCATAGCTTTAGAAAACTGTTCTGCAAGATCTTCTTCACTTGTGCCTGAAAGAAGGGGCTTCAGGAGGTAGAATTAGCAATTGGTGGTGATTTCTTGGATGTAAGCAGATGAAGAAAAATGGAAGATAATTCTTAGTTCTCATACTTAGGTTGTCTTTTTTGTTCTTCGTGTCACCTTGCACTCAGTAGGTGCTCAATAAATGTTGAAGATGAAAAAGAGGAGGGTGGGCAGAAGAATCCTTTTCATCCCTCAGGGATGTTGAATCTAGAGGGTTCTGCCAGTTCTCCATGGACCTCTAAGTTTGTATTGAACAGGAATATTTGTAGAATTGGCACCACCCTCAGGAAAGATAATATTTAATAAGTGATACACCCAAATGTAATATAGCTATAGAGAAGAGGAATACCATGAGGGAAAACTACTAATGATAAGAAATTACTGATAGGTAAGGTCTTTGAAATTATACTAAACAAGCATTTTACCACCAAATTACTTTCTCTTGTATTTGAAACGCTTAAGGCTATGGTGCTAATTAACTTTGGGCCTTCCCTGGTACGGAGGCAGCTTAGCTAATTAAACCAATAGTGCTGTATATTAATTATGGTACAGACTTAAATAATTTAGGGAGTACTTACCTTTTTTTTTTTTTTTTTTCAAAATGTTGTTCATGGGGTGCCTGGGTGGCTCAGTTGGTTAAGCAACTGCCTTCAGCCCAGGTCATGATCCTGGAGTCCCGGGATCGAGTCCCGCATCCGGCTCTCTGCTCAGCAGGGAGTCTGCTCTCCCTCTGACCCTCCTCCCTCTCATGCTCTCTGTCTCTCATTCTCCCTCTCTCAAATAAATAAAAATAAAATCTTTAAAAAAAAATGTTGTTCATATTTTGGTCCAAAATAACAGCATTAGTTTGCTTCAAATTTAACAAATGATACTAATGATTCCCCCTCTCACTCTCTTTCCTCCCATCAATAATAGCCTGGATATAAAAATTAGGGTCTTACCTATGTGACAAAGATTAGGTTCAACTCCATGATAGCAAAGTGACTGACAGAAAAAGCATATTCTTTTCCTGTAGATGATTCTCTAACTTTACAAATGTGTCTAATTTTAATACTCTTGATTTTACAAATACATTTGGCTTCAATCCTAAGATGAATGAATTTGTTCTATAGGTTGCTTGAATAAAGTCCACCCACCCAGTCATAAAGCAACTATAGTTTGGAATAAACAATTATTATCCCGAAGTCCTAAATTTAAGTATCCCATGGACATGATTTAATCTGAAGAGTCTGTCATGTCCACGGGAAAATATTCTTTTTTGAAATAACCCACCTGTACTTTACTTTGAAGTGAATAAATAGAATCATATATTTCAAAGGAATAAGAAACCGTCTGGTATAGAACTCTTCCTCAAGGCATCTAATTTAGTAATTGTTGATTATCAGTTGGAAAATCTATTGGAACACCTGGGTGGCTCAGTTGGTTAAGTGGCTGCCTTTGGCCCAGGTCATGATCTCAGGGTCCTAGGATCAAGCCCTGTGTCCTTCTCCCACTGCCCCTCTCCCCCAATTGTGCTCACTCTCTCTATCTCTCTCTCAAATAAATAAATAAAATCTTTTTTTAAAAAACCCACTAACCTCTAACCTTCATCTGTGCAACATGGACTGGAGGCAATCTGATATTTCAATTTTATATGTCAAATACTTCTATTATTTTTTAAAAGATTTTATTTATTTATTTAAGAGAGAGAGAGAGCACAAGCAGGGGGAGTGGGAGAGAGAGAAGCAGGCTCCCCACTGAGCAAGGAGACCAACGTGGTGCTCGATCCCAGGACCCTGGGATCATGACCTCAGCTGAAGGCAGATGCTTAACTGACTGAGCCACCCAGGCAACCCAAATACTTTTATTCTTAAAGGGAGATAAAACTAAAATAAATAAAGCACATGGCAATGCATAAAGAAGTAAGAAACTTATATAAATGCTATAGGCATTCAGAAGGAGAGCCATTTATTTGGATTGGTCTATTTAAGGCAGAAAAATGTTGTAGCTCATCTCAAGGAAATGTAGTGTAAGAACTTGCTAACATCTTTCTACGATAAATTTCTGAGGTCTCTGACCCTGATGACCAATATTGGAACATGATTATTGGTGCGAGAATAGATCTCATAATCATTCCAGTCAGCACAAGACTTACAAAAAGAAGACTGGAAAATAACCTCACATCTTGGGACAATCTCGATGTGTTGACTATATTATACTCCTATGCATTGTTGTTTGGATGATGATATAAGGATATTTGGATAGGTGACTGGGCTCTTTAAAGGTAATTGGCTCCTAACCCAGTGATGATAATCTTATAGAAAAGGGAGAAATTATTTTTGCAAAGGCTGAGATCTTGGGATGAAAGTCATAATCTAAATGCCAGTTTTTATTATCATTTTATTTGATCAGCAGAATTTCTGAACATGAGCTGAAGAGGGGGATGTTTTGATATCCTTCTTTGATTTTTTGTGCGGTCAGACCTTGTTGGATTGCCTGCCCTATTATCACCTTCTACTAACCGAGGAAGTGAATATCAAGACCTCATAAAGGAAGCATGCTGCCTACATTATTTTAGATGAAATGTGTTCTTTCCTACTTAGGGCACTCTGAGCTGACGCTGCTTCCCTGCTGAACATTAATTCAGCCAGTAAATAGTCAGGCTTTACTGATAAGCTCCCCTGTTTATAATATTTCATTCAATTGCTCAGCAGATGGAAGCCGGCTCTATTCTATGCGTCTTCAAACTACAATGGTACAAAGAGAGAATTATAATAATATCCGACATAACAGTTACCCAACGACAGATACCGGCATGTAAAAAATATTTAGTAACTGTATTATGATTATGTTAGTGAGGTAAGGCATTATATTGCTAAAAGCAATTATAGCTTGTAATACATAAGAGCAATGACTTTAAGTGAATAGAATAAGCTGAAGACCCACAGTGTATGTCTGGGTGAGGACGCAGTATTTGTTACCCAGGGAAGGGGGAAAGCAGGTTAACTTATCACATAAAACAAAGGGCAGCATTTTTCTACAGGGAGCATTTTGACTTTTCAATGATAAAAAATACATTATTAAAAAGCAGGAGAAAATAAAAATTGGTTTCAAATGGAGGATGGAGAAGGAGTTTTTCAGAAAAATGCTCTAATAAGAAATTAAAAATAATCGTTACATTTTTAAAAACAACGGTGATGTCAATAATAAAGCTCCTTTCTCAAAGACTTTGTGTTTCATACTCCAGGAGTGTTTAGAAAGTAATATTTCATAAAAAGGAGTTTCAGACATCACTTTCTGTTTTTCTGTAGCTGGTTGAATGAGTAGAGGAAATTGAGGATATCCATGCAAGAACTGAAAGCTTACGTTTCCCTCCCCCCTTTCCAATAAGGAAAGAGATCCCAAAACAAGAGGACAACCTGCTGTGAAAACTATCTGAGGAGGGCGCCTGGGTGGCTCAGTTGTTAAGCGTCTGCCTTTGGCTCAGGTCATGATCCCAGGGTCCTGGGACTGAGCCCCGCATCGGGCTCCCTGCTCCGCGGGAAGCCTGCTTCTCCCTCCCCCACTCCCCCTGCTTGTGTTCCATTTCTCGCTGTGTCTCTCTCTGTCAAGTAAATAAATAAAATCTTTAAAAAAAAAAAAAAAAACTATCTGAGGAAACAACTTACGTTAAAAATGTCCGATAACATCTCCAGACAGAAATGCTTAATTATTATTATTTTATCCACTCCCAAGAAAAGCAGTAACAACTCACACTTCTGGTAGAATTCACTGTTTGCTTGCCCTGCATTCCACCTTTCTGGTGTCCCCACCAATCATGAAACATGCAAGCCCTCGTTAGCTTTTGGTACCGCCAGACCTTTGCACACTCTGAGCCACATCTGTTGGGCCTCCCCCCACACACAGGGCTCCACTTAGCCAAGTGCAAACTTCCACTGGGGGTTCTGATCCTCAAACAGAGGTGTAGCTCATCTCAAGGAAATGTAGACTCTCATTTATAACAGGGTACTTCTTCCTGTTTTTTTTAATTTTACTCAAAGATGTAGATAATTTTATACCCCAAATAAAACACACACAAATTATGGATAACAGTAAATCTGTAAGTTTAAAAGGAGGCAAGCAATTGCAAGGAAAATTTCCTCTTAAAATCTAAGTAGCCAGAGTCATCAGTTACAGGTGTCTCACCCAAACCTCCAAGAAGGCACTGGTGAAAACTCCAATGCCAAAGTCTTTCTTGATTTCCTTGGGCTAAATTATTAATTTATTCTTGTGGGCTCATAAAGGGCTTCCTACTCACATTATTAAAGTTATCCTGTATATTGTAACTATTTTCAGTTCCCTTTTTTCTATGACTGTGAATTCTTTTCCGTAGGGTCAGTGTTTTTGCCCTGGGTTCTGAGGATAAGATGATAAATATTAAATTGCACATATTGCCATTCAATGGAAGACATGAGGTAGAAAATCTGGGGCCTTATATTGGCAATGCTAGTAACTGGGTGTTGGTTTGAGTCATAATTCTGTATTCTCATATAGTGTTTTACATAACCATGGTCTGTGGTAAGAGAAAATATAAACAGAGTTGAGGAGAAAGAGAACAGACATGTTTTATGTATAAAATGGAAGGATATCCTTGGAGGAGAGAAAGGAATGTGCAAGCTTTTTCTCTAAAATTCATTGTAAATGGTTGAAAGTATGCGAGGCCTACAGTTGTGTCTGCACATAACTTTTGGTAAAGCCCTAATCCTTTGTACCTGAGTAGAGAACAATGCATAGAGATCATCAGGGTCTCTGTCCATGACCATACTCATTGGAGGTTGTCCTATCATCTCCATGTTTATCTTTTTGTTATTTTATTTGTATTCCCATGTCATTGTCATATTAGAAAGCATTTATGAAATAACTTGATTTTTTTCTTCCAAAGCATAATTATGTCATTTCTTGTGTTTCCTAAGTTAGAATAAATGGGTATGGAACTTAATTTTTACTATTAACTAAAAAATTTCATCATTTAGGGCAAGGGTCTTCATCTATCTGAGTTATGTTTTTGACATTTATATAGTAAACAAATTCTAGTAAACTTCAAATGAGGTAATGTTAATACAAATTACTGAGTTCTGAGCCTAGAACATAGTGAAAAATACATATTAGTAGAGTAGAAACATGGAAACATTATAGCACAATAACTAAGAACAAGGATTCCGGACTCCTCATGTTTTAAAATCCTGACTTCATCTCTTATCAGCTGTGTGTCCTTGGGCAATGTATCTAAAATCCCTTGCTTCAAATTGCTCATCTATAAAGTGTGCATGTCCTGGAACCCTAATGGCATTTTTGAAAATTAAACGATATACTATATTCCGGTGCCCGCCATACTGTAAGCCCCTAATAATTGCAACCTATTAATATTGTTATAGTCAAGACAATTTCATAAATCAGCAGGGATAGTGGAATAGATAATGAGTATAGATAGTTGGAATAGAGAATGAGAATTTTGCAACTTCAAGCTCCAAATTAGGGGAAAAAACATATGTACTTCTACTTCATCCCAGATGTAAACTCTGTCTCAAAACTGTAAGCAAGAACTACTACATTTCACCTCAGGCTCTCCTTTCCGGAAAATTCTCTTATTAGGCACCCAGTGAGAATAAATGAGCTGTGTCTGATGAAGACTCAAGACAGTGGAGGAGGTAATCATCACTGCAAGTTCAGGGATTATTTAAATTTAGCATCTTTCAATAACCTTGAATAATGTCTTGAAACTCATAAATAAAATCTAATGCTCTCATTTTTCCGTTTCACAAATGTTTATGGAAAGCTTTCTTGTGTTAGGCAGTGTGAGGTGTTGGGAGCTGTTATCTCTGATGAGATGGTCATTCTTGGTAAAGCAGAGTGTATTTAAAGATGTGGAAGTGTGACAAGGCAGTTAATTTGGGGACTTCATGGGGCCCACTGCAGTGGAAACATGCAGTCTAAGTGAAGGGGAGTGAGAGTATAGAGGCTGGAAAGATAATCAGGATCCAGATGATGAAGATCTTTGTATGCCATCATGAATAGTTTGTTATGCAAACAAGTAAACTCATTTACGAGGGAGATAGTAAGTTTGCAATATGATATAATTTAAGATTAATTAAAACACACTTATTAGAGGTGCTTTTCTAATCATTCAGCTTAACTTCTAGCCCATTGGACTCTCAATAAAACTTTTACTTTCAATGATCATTTTTTAGGGAGTTGATTTAAACATGTGTATTCAGCTATTGAAGTCCTGAGAGGATAAAAGGTATTTTTGAAACACTTTCTTCAAGAAAAGTTTTTCTATTTCATTTGTTTTCTTGCTTTTAATTTTTTCTCCCCTTCACCACAAGTATTCACATGTTTTCTTCACGTTTTGCCTAGAAAAGAAGAAACAATTTTTGAGGCTATTTCTGAAACCCACTAAAGAATCACTCTGATCCTAATTTGGCCAATAGTCAAGGTTGAGAAGCTAATATTCTTAGCTTCAAGAACTATGCTTTAGGATTCCTGTTGTCTCAATTACTCCAAGTGCCTTAGCTTGTTTTACTTATATACATAGGGATGGTGAATCAAGATACCTATATACTGGTGATGGTGTTGATCCAAATGCTAGAAACTTCCTAATTGGACTATAAATAAGAGGAAGAATAGCTCTTTGAAGAGTAGCTCCCCTCTTGCTCCCCTAGCCCATTCCTTGATATGCCTTCCACATGTGCCACCCTATGTTTCCATTACAGTAAGAATTAATTAGTTTTATTATTTTTTGTTTCAATTTTTTAATTTAAATCCTAGTTAGTTAACATATTGTATAATACTAGTTTCAGGAGTAGAATTTGTGTTTCATCACTTACATATAACACCCAGTGCTCATCACAAGTACCTTCTTAATGCCCATCACCTTTAATGGCCATTCTCCCCAGCTCCCCTCCAGCAACCCTCAGTTTATTTTCTATGGAATTAATTGATTTTAAAATACCTTCCTTGGAGATATTTCTTTTATCTTCTTCTGTCACTCATGTCCTGGGCACCATCAGTTGGGACACTGAGAAAACACACTTTTCTTTTTCTGGCCTTTAGAAAAACTCATTAGTGTCCCATCTAGAGTCCAATTCAGAAAATGTTGAGAGTAATGCATTTGGGGTATTGTATTCATGTATCCATCATCTAATACATATAGGATACCTGTAGGAGGTCTAGAGCACTCTTTGTCTATTTGGCTAACTCAGACTCATTCAAGCAATTGACAACCCAATATTAGCTTTTTTTGAAGTGTCTGTGGGGTACTGAGGCTTATTGCTATGCATTTCTATATGTTCCTCCTTAGAACTCCAATTTCACCTTGTGCCATATACTTTTATTAAAGTAATTGTCATATTAAAAGTATTAATTTCCCTTGATGCTTGTTCTTCTCCTTCTCACAGGACTCCAAGCTCCTTGCAGGCAGGACTCCCTTTTAATCACTCCTGTGTCTCCAAAATTTGGCAGGATATTACTAGCAAGTGCAGGGAACATATTTGAAGAATAATTAGGAATCTTTAGTAGTTTTGTGCTAAGTCATAGTTTCCTTCCTTATTTCTTATTGAAATGATCTATTCATAAGATGCAATTTCCTGTACCTTTCAAAATAGGTAAAATAAAAGAAGTCTGATCCTCTATAAGTAAGAGTTGTAAATTTGATTCTCTAGATGAAATACTTTTATGACATTTTATTAAATTGAAATATACATAAAGGGCTAAGTCATAATAGTATAATTTGATAAATTTTCTTATTTTATTTTATTATTATGTTAATCACCACACATTACATCATTAGTTTTTGATGTAGTGTTCCATGACTCATTGTTTGCGTATAACACCCAGTGCTCTATTTAATACGTGCCCTCTTTAATACCCATCACCAGGCTAACCCATCGCCCCACCCTCCTCCCCTCTAGAACCCTCAGTTTGTTTCTCAGAGTCCATAGTCTCTCCTGGTTCATCTCTTTCCATAGTTTGGCTATTGTGGACATTGCTGCTATAAACATCGGGGTGCACATATCCCAAATTTGATAAATTTTTCCAGTGACCACACACATATCCAAGGACCCATAACTCGAAGTACCCCCATACTCCTAACCTGTCATCAGTACCCTGCCAAGGCTAACTACTAGCATGACCCCCAATCCCATAGATTGGTACTAATTGAAATCATATCTAATGTACTCTTGGGTCTGACGTCTTTGGTTCAATATTATGCCTGTAAGTTTCATCCATTATGATGCACACAGATTTGACTTTATAAGCATGTGACCAACCTCCTGTCTTAATATTGGAGACAATAGAAACTTACATAAGATCAAGAGTTCATATACCTCTCCAAGCATAATATTTATACATATATTATATATGCATAATATATACTATACAAATTATATTATGTTTCTATATACAAAATTATATTTATATGCAATATATACATATATAAAATATAAATATATATTGAGTATGTGTGTATATGTGTGTGTGCATATATATATATATATATATATATATATATATATATATATAACCAGACTGATTCTTATCAATTTCCCTTTCCCTCATTCATAAAATAATTTGAGCCCTCATTTTTCTTGCTCTATTTCATTTTCCCCAGGGTAAAATAACTTTTGGGAATGGCAAAGGGGCATGGAAGAATGAATGGCCCAGAAGGTCAGGATTTCTGTCCTGAGGCAAATAAAGCAGACAAACACAACATGCTTTAAGTATGAGATTTCAGGAATGAGAAGTGAAAAGGCACGCTGGTTTGACTTTCAGGAATGTTTCAATGCACTTAAGATTAAGGTCAAAAAGCATTCATGCCTGATATCCCTTACCATTCCTGTATAACAGGGTTCGACAAGAACAGATAACACATTCATTAAGGCAAAACCTAGGACAAGAGTAAATAAACTTGGAGAATAGTCATATAGGGAGCAAATTAATACTGGCTATTTTACCCTGAAAATGAAACAACTTGTGGTTATAATTAAATAAAAAAAATAGACTGGTATTTCAAGGAAAATGACACCAGAATGACATTGCTTCTTCCTGGAATTTCTAATCATTATAGATTGATTCCAATTCATATTTCAATAGTTTTGTGTTTAGACACTGTAACTTTATGTAACAGAATATGTTCTTGCATTTACAATTAGTAGAGAAAAGGGATCTTTTTTCTTAGCTTTCATAAACAATGACCAAATTATGGATTTGGAATGCTGTTTTTCCCAGACCTTTCAAAAACAAAACTGAGAAATATTGGTCTCTCTCACACTGCTTAATTATATCATATTAAAAACGTTTCTTGAAAAAAAGTTTCTTGGTAATAGCCTGGTTTGACAACTTTACTTAGTCTGTTATTTACATCTTAAAAGAAAACTGAAAGAATGCTCAAATGACTCTTTACTACTTAGGGAAATTTTGTACTAGGCACCTGATTATCAGTGGCTAGTGTTAAAACATTATTGAAATAAGTAATCCTGGTGATATGTCACTAAAATTATGCATACAGTTTTAAAAAATTATAAACCAACTGGTACTTTAAATTACCTACTTCAAAGAGTCACAAAGACATTGAAGTATCTCTATGGGAACAATAATAGCAAGAGCTATTATCATTTATTATTATCAGATTTATTAGTCGTTGTAATTGTTACCGATTACAAAAATAATTAAAAATATGTATATATTGATTGACTGATTAATTGATGTCACCTGTACCAGGCACAACACCAAGCAGTTTTTAAGTAATACGTCCATTTTTCACACACTATGAAGTAGGTATTTACGGTCTCTGTTTTAAAGTTTTAGAGAGGTTGACTCATATACCTTCAAGGTTATGCAACCCGTCGCCCAGGGCTAGCTGGTTCCCATACCTCTGCTGGTAAACAGCATGCTATATTCTCTCTATTATGCTGAGTGCCAGATGTATGGGTGGTCTCTCAAATGCATTACTTCTAATCCTTACCATGCTATATTCATAGATGCAGAAGCTGAAATTCAGAATGTCTATGGATACTTATTCAAGATCACATAGGCAGGATGTGACTAATCCATGGATATTTTTTCTTTTATCCTCTACCACAACTGAAACACAGCAAAGATGATCTCTCCATTTTTACAGTTCTCAAAATTAATAATAGTCCTCAAAATAACTTCAATTATTTTACTTTTTTCTAAGAATGACCATACCAAGCACTGAAATCAAGAATATGATGACATTACTGAAACCTACATTTCATGCTGGTGGCAAGGATGTTATAGCTTCATAGATTAGGCGAGTATTTCCAAGATTATTAAGTTCGAAGATCCTGGTATTCTGAATGAAAAACTGAGGTTCAGTATTGTGGCTAACCAAGGTTTGTGTGCCCAAGTCTGGTTCTGCCAGTGGCCTCTGAATATACTGGTTATTAAATTCAGGCTATCAATGCCAATTTCATGAATCTGTTGTTAAAGAGACTGTGTATTTGTTCTGAAATGGAGAGACTCTAATAATTCTTTTTTTTTTTAAAGATTTTTTACTTATTTATTTGACACAGAGAGACACAGCGAGAGAGGGAACACAAGCAGGGGGAGCGGGAGAGGGAGAAGCAGGCTCCCCGCTGAGCAGGGAGCCCGATGTGGGGCTCGATCCCAGGACCCTGGGATCATGACCTGAGCCTAAGGCAGACGCCTAACGACTGAGCCACCCAGGTGCCCCGAGACTCTAATAATTCTTAAGGTGAGGAATAACTCCCCAGAAGAATCCAAATTATTTTTAAAGATTTTTATTTATTTATTTGACAGAGAGGGAGAGAAAGAGAGAGCACAAGCAGGGGGAGCTGCAGACAGAGAGAGGGAGAATCAGGCTCCCTAGTGAGCAGGGAGCCCTATGCGAGTCTCCATCCCAGAACCCTGCGATCATAACCTGAGCTGAAGGTAGATGCTTAACCGACTGAGCCACCCAGGTGCCCCTGAAATTCTTTCTAAGGCTTTTTTTTTTTTTTGCCCTATTTAATGTATATCAAACATAAGTTGAATCATTACAGACAGGGGTATGAATCATAATTCTGTGACTTTAGATATGATTGCCAGTTTTCAGTTGTCAAATAAGGATAACAAAGTCCATCTCATACTGTACTTTTCCTTTTCAATTTGAATGATGCATAATGTTTGGAGCAGCAATGTTTTAAGCATGTGTGTATCACATAAATATACATATGCATGAAATACTATATATAAGTCACATAATATCACATTAATAATAAGCCCAATATAATATATGTACTATCATAGTAGTAGTAATAATTAGGAAGACACACATTTTATAATGATTATTCATTATACATTAACTACGTGGAAAACACACATATACATGTACCAGTTACATGATCTGGAAAGAAAAATAATTACAGAATCCCTTAGTGCAAAATTCCAAATCCCATATGCTTGCATTTAAACTATTCCATAATCCACTACTGACTCCACTTTTTAGTCTTCTCTCTGAGCAAAATTCCTGTGCCCTGTACTCTAAGAGCCATATGCAGCTCCCTGACCCTGTCCAGCACTCTTCTGTTAATATCTTTGTTCATGTCATTCCTGCCATCCAAAATCTTCAGGAACATCTCTCCCCAGCCCTTCATAATATTCATAAGATTAAGTGTTGAAGATCACCAAAGGCAAGGGAAGCTAGGGCAAGAATGAACTATTGGGACTTCATCAAGATAAAAACTTTTGCACAGCAAAGAAAACAGTCAACAAAACCAAAAGACAACTGACAGAATGGGAGAAGATATTTGCAAATGACATATCAAAGAAAGGGCTAGTATTCAAAATCTATAAAGAACTTATCAAACCCAACACCCAAAGAACAAATAATCCAATCAAGAAATGGGCAGAAGACATGAACAGATATTTTTCCAAAGAAGACATCCAAATGGCCATCAGACACATGAAAAAGTGCTCAACATCGCTCGGCATCAGGGAAATCCAAATCAAAACCTCAATGAGATACCACCTCACACCAGTCAGAATGGCTAAAATAACAAGTCAGGAAACGACAGATGTTGGCAGGGGTGCAGAGAAAGGAGAACCCTCCTACACTGTTGGTGGGAATGCAAGCTGGTGCAGCCACTCTGGAAAACAGTATGGAGGTTCCTCAAAAAGTTGAAAATAGAGCTACCATACGACCCAGCAATTGCACTACTGGGTATTTACCCCAGAGATACAAATATAGTGATCTGAAGAGGTACGTGCACCCCAATGTTTATAGAAGCAATGTCCACAATAGCCAAACTATGGAAAGAGCCAAGATGTCCATCGACAGAGGAATGGATAAAGAAGATGTGGTATATATATATACAATGGAATATTATGCAGCCATCAAAAAAACCACCCCGAAATCTTTCCATTTGCAACGATGTGGAGGGAACTAGAGGGTATTATGCTAAGCTAAATAATTCAATCAGAGAAAGACATGTATCATATGACCTCACTGATATGAGGAATTCTTGATCTCAGGAAACAAACTGAGGGTTGCTGGAGTGATGGGGGCTGGGAGGAATGGGTGTCTGGGTGATAGACATTGGGGAGATTATGTGCTATGGTGAGCGCTGAATTGTGTAAGACTGATGAATCACAAACCTGTACCTCTATCTGAGGGGGAAACGAACCATGAGAGACTATGGACTCTGAGAAACAAACTGAGGGTTCTAGAGGGGAGGGGGCTGGAGGAATGGGTTAGCCTGGTGATGGGTATTAAAGAGGGCACATATTGAATGGAGCACTGGGTGTTATACGCAAACAATGAATCATGGAACACTACATCAAAAACTAATGATGTAATGTATGGTGATTAACATAACATTAAAAAAATAAAAAGAGAGAGATTAAGTGTTGAAGGCTCAGAAAAATCTTTACCTTCTTCCTGAATGCTTTCCTCATCCCCTTGCTCGAAAGTATGTTTCCTTCTTCTGAATTCCCTTATAGATTTATCTACCTTCTCTTTGATTCTTGCAACATGGTAATTTGTATCCCTGATATCATATAAGCTCTTTGAAATTGGATACCGGGCACCTGGGGTGCTCAGTCAGTTAAGCATCGGACTCTTGATTTCAGCTCAGGCCATGATCTCAGGGTCCTGAGATGGAACCCCATGTCTGGCTCCTCACTTAGCAGGGAGTCTGCTTGTCCCTTTTCCTCACTCTCTCCCTCTCCCTCTGACCCTCCTCCTGCTCATGCTTTCTTTCTAAAATAAATACATAAATCTTTAAATATATTTAAAAAGAAAATGGATACCAAGTCATGTTCTCACAGGATTTCCTGAGGTAAGAAAGTCCTCCCTTACACCTCAGGGGTTGGGCACCCTTTTATTGAATGAATTTAAATGTTTTTCACAGTTTCAGAAGAGGAGAATAGAGTTGAGTGTAACCTCAACAGGGATTAAAGGAGAATTCTATCTTGCTGTCAATTTTAATTTTGGAGTCAGTATATTTCAAAACATGCTATACAGTACTAAAGATTTTTTTAACGATAAAATATAGAAACATTCTGTGTTTTAATATTTAAGTGGTTATCTTACTGTGAAATAAGTATTAGCACCTGCATATTTTAGTTAAAATGTGTGATATAATGAAAATTACCAGATAATACTACAAGTGGTGAAACATGTGGCTAATCCATGGACAAGTGAAGCTTGGGAAATAGTCTCAGGATAATCTGGCTGGAGAGAAGTAATACGAGGGAGAGAACTGATAAGTTGACCCCTTCTACAGATAAATGGCTCATGGTCTGGGGCAGATACTGTGAGTGAATAAATGGGCTATTTCTCAGGCTCTGGGGCTACAGGTTGACAGAGCACTCCAACATTCATTACTCGGTACACTGAACAGACAGGACTGGGACTCATGCCCAGGATGCGTACCTCTGTCCTCTTGTAAGAGATCTGTAGTAAGGGACTTCTTCTGAATCAGTGATTAGATTAAATCATTTTGCTCATTTAGTTCATTTCAAAGGTGCTGGTGTGAAAGTGTATTTTAGTAAGTACATTTTAAGAAGCGTTCTCCTACAGATTATTCCAGCTGTAAGTCTCTACTTACTGTCCTTGAAAATATGATTTCATGTTGCAAAAGTCATTCTTTTAAAATGCATGTACATCAATACACATGTGTGGTATATTATACATAATTACAAATGCAAACTAATTTGACATTACATTTCTCTTTTTAATATATATACAAAATGCATCATATTTCTTTAATATTTTTCTCCTAGAGATAACACAATACTGTGGAAATGCAGCCCTGCCTTTCCCATCTTCTCTTGACTTGCCTATCAACGAGCATAAATAGACTCTATGACATGGCTCCCTTAGAGAATATACATATGCATAATCAGAGGTTTTTTGATCTGGGCAAAAAACCCCAAACCAAAATAAAACAAAAACACAGGTATTTGACTCAACAAAACCATGGGTAAGATTATATCTACTGAGAAGATACTATGTTAAAGACTGTCTTCAGGGCAACTTCCATGAAGTTATTGAATTGTAGAAAGCAAACAATAAATAAATTGTTCTTCTGACACATTGTTCAGTTACTTTATGGTCACTAATATCTCTCTGTGTGACACCTGACCATTTGCCTGTTATAGAAACAGAAACAACAGTACCACTCTCAATTGAATGCAATAAAATATACTTGGTGGATTAAGGGCTTGGTAAGAGTTGCGTTTTTTAAAATACTGATCAAATTGGTCAGGTTATTGTTGTGCTCATTTTGCATCATACTTGCAAATCACAAGTACCTAAGGGTTGGCTTCTAAAGGAACAAAACCCACCATGATGGACCCAAACCAAGCATTGAATATCTTAGAATAGGTACTGAATTTTGTATTGTCGCTTATAATGAAAATATATTCAAATTAGGTTAAACAGTATCATTATGTTCCCCTGTTATCTCCAGATGCTTTTAGAAATATCATAAATATTATTATTTCACCCTTATCTTATTATTATCTAATATTATTATCTTATCTTACTTACTTAACTCATTCAATTTGATCTAACCTCTAAAATTTTCCCCAATTTAATTCCTAATAATTTTTAATTGTTTTTTTGTTTGTTTGTTTTTTGGGTTTTTGTAGCTCCCCACATTCTTGGTTCAGACCTCATTTACCAGGTTTACACAAATATAGGTGTCTCATTTCTCTTGCTTGTGCATTTACCTCACTGGAAATATGCCCAACTGCTCTGTTCTATCTAAATCCTACCTGTCCCCGAAGGCTCAGTTTTAAACCTGCTTCATCTCTAAGGCTTTTGTTCTTTTCTGAGTGACTTCACCAGTGCAGAAAATATTACTATGGTTGTATCAAACTACCACCATTTCAGGAATCTATGCTATTATTTTAAGAGTTTCTGTCTTACAAACCATGAGAGACTATGAACTCTGAGAAACAAACTGAGGGTTCTAGAGGGGAGGGGGTAGGTGGATGGGTTAGCCTGGTGATGGGTATTAAAGAGGGCATGTACTGAATGGAGTACTGGGTGTTATACACAATGAATCATGGAACACTACATCAAAAATTAATGATGTAATGTATGGTGATCGACATAACATAATAAAATTAAATTTAAAAATAAATAAATAGGACACCTGGGTGGCTCAGTTGGTAAAGCGACTGCCTTCAGCTCAGGTCATGATCCCAGGGTCCTGGGATCGAGTCCCACATTGGGCTTCCCCTGCTCTGCGGGGAGCCTGCTTCTCCCTCTGCCTCTGCCTGCCACTCCCCTGCTTGTGCTCTCTCTCTCTCTCTCTCTGTCAAATAAATAAATAAAAATCTTTTTAAATAAATAAATAAATAAATAATAAATAAATAAGAGTTTCTGTCTAGAGTGTTTGGGTTCAAAAATCTTGAATGTATCTCACTCATTTTCTCGAACATCACATCCAATCTACCATAAAACATTGTTGGGTCTTCCTTCAAAATACATCCTGCATCTCTCACTACCTCTGGTGAGACCAGTTTTTCACCATGGCCACCCCAGAACAAACCTCCTCATCACTAACCTGGACTATGGATGTGTTCTCCAACTGACTTTTTGGCAAATATTTTTGTCCCCACAGAGTTAGATAATGTAATTCTACCAATGCTTTCTCATTGCTTTCAGAACAAAAGCCAGAGAACTTATAGTTACCTAACAGACCCTACAAAAATTGTGCGCTAATTTTTTTTTTTTTTACTTTATTTCCTATTAGTCACATGTTGCACACTTGGCTACAGCGTACTGATCTAATCCTTCTTTCATGAATACAAATAATCCAGGTGCCCCCACTTCAAAGTCTTGGCCCTGTTTGCTCCATCTGCCAGGAATACTCATCAGCAAGGTATCTCCATGGGTCACATGCTGCCTTTTCATTACACCCTATCTTGGCCACACATCTAAAATTGTAATCACATATAATCCCAAACCCTTTCCATCTACCTTAGCCTGTATATTTAAATTCTTATGTATGTGACTAATTATCATATTTTTTTTTATTATTTGTGTTCCCAATTAAAATATAAGGTACATAAGAGTGAGATTTTTTGTCTTCTTTGTATAATGCTGTAACCTCGGTGTCTAGTCCATAGTCTATAATATAGGACATGCTCCACATTCTGTTAAATTAATGTTAATTTTTACATGCATATGCAAGTCTCCTCAGATGAACTGAGTACTTTTGAAAGTTAGTTATTATATCTCACTTTCATAGAGTCCAATTGCAAAGAGAACTGCCATGTCTTAGGCAAAGAGGATGCTCATGAAATATATTAAATCATGGATGTTGTGGGTGTTTTAAGCTTTGGGAGTTATCCCCAGAAATGCAGGGCTGCCTCTTTGGAAATCTATGCATCATGCACCATGACTTGATTTGGCTGGACAATTCAAAGAAAACGCTTTGCCAAAATACATAGCTTATGTTGATAAGAAATCACAGTTGAAAGGGAATAGAGATAAAAAGTGTTAACAAGAGGAAGACATCTTGTGTGGTGGTGAGTAATGAGGATGAGGTAAAAGGCCAATTGGGAAAGAAAAATAAAAAGTTATTCCAGATGACAGTAATCGCCAAAATACACTCAAGCTGAGCCACAGTTTCAAGGGCTAAAGATGAATAAAAGATTGAAAGTTATCTTCTTAAAAAGGATTAAATGAGAAAAAGTCTTACTTTCCCTTTTTATTTGGATATTAGCATTGGAATTAGAAAAATATTCTTGGGGTCTAGAGAGAGAAGCTAAGAGGAAGATAATTCTAGACATTGTAAGACTTTTATATACTTTTCTATATTATTGTTTCAACTGAGAATTCTTTTTACAATTTCTTGATTTTTTTAGTGTATATGCACTATCTGTGAAATGTAATATATTAAACACTATTATGAACACAGATCTGTGTTTTAATTCTGCTCTGTATTAATAGTTAAATGCCATTGGGAAATAGAGTTAACCACAGAAAATTTGTATCACCACTTATACATTAGGAAGAGAAACACACCTCCTTGCCAGGGTTGTTTTAAATGTTAACATTTGTTGTATATACAAAACAATTATCCCACAAAGGTAATTCTCAATTATTTGTACAAAATCTTAATGTGGTTACTGAAATGTTATATAACATCCTCCTATTCTTGTATCTGACTCATCCTGTCGTAAGTAGAAAAAAAATCTACAAAAAATGCTTAAACAAAATAGATTCTATGCAAATCAAAGGAAGAATGAATTATAATAAATTGAATGCATTTTAAATATGCTCTATGTAGGTGTATTTTAGTACATTGCCTCAATATCTATTTGATACATTATTCCCTTTTCAGGTCTTAAATCTTTCTTTCTTCCTTCCTTTTCCTTCCTTCCTTCTCACCCCTCCCTCCCTCCGTCCCCCTCTCTCTCTTTTGTTTTCTTTTTCTTTCTTTCTTTCTTTCTTTCTTTCTTTCTTTCTTTCTTTCTTT